>NW_026862160.1:0-160088 GCF_026571515.1 Ruditapes philippinarum | reverse complement strand
GAGCTTTTAAATTTTAATTATTAATAAAAAATCTGCATGAGATTAGTGATATATATGTACAGCAACTGTTGTATGAAAGTTTAGTTTTGTCTTTAGATGTACAGCAAATAACTGACAAATTTATTACGACAAAACACAAGAATATCAAAGACTGTGAGTGACCATATTACAGGGACTATAAGTCTTATTAGTAAAGATTTATTCCCAGGGCATTAATTACTGGTATATAATATAATGTTTATATTACTATTTACACATTTTGATAAATTCTAATTGACAAATCTCACAAGGCTTTATCTTTGTTATTTAATATATATTAATAAACCGTATATCCGATATTATCGCAATATTTACTGTCCGATTAAATAATTAAAGCATCGATAACGCATTGTTTCATCAACAATCCGTTAAATTTTTACAAAAGCTCCAGTTTTATCATCCGATCTTAAAATCGGCTTAAATAGAAAATTAAGCGAGCATCATGAAATCAGATATTGTCACGTTTTTTCGACTGTCGGAAGTTAACATCGGCGGAATACAATGGAACACGTCCCTGCGGTAATTGTGTCTATTGTTCGCCTTTTGTAGTCCCGTTTAAATGGGTGACAGGGCAGGGATTTTAAGATTAAATGCCCGAGTCACAAACAAAATACATGTAATGTCGGCCTGAAGATTTTGAAGGATTAAATTTATAACATATTTCAGAACAGCAGTGGATAACATATATTTTAGCTAAAACAAAATTTTTTCTAATGTTAAGAAAAAAAGTACAATTCATACTGTTATGGTTTTGTTAGTGAATAATATAATCATATAGATATATCATTTGAAGATAAAATTAAATTTTAAGTTTTTGCTTCTACAAAATTAATAATAGGCAATTCTCTTTTAAATATGGCATCACAATGCACAATGCATTATAAAATATCACCCTTTAATACTTCATACTCTAATATAACTCTACAATAAATCTTTTGTTAACAGATTTCCAATATAAAAACCTAACAAATTCAAACATTATATTTTCTTAAATGTTTGGCTTGAAACATTAGATAGTAATATTATACTTCCAAAACAATACGAAACAGAAAACAATAACACTGGTAAATGTAACTAAATAATTTCAATAAATGCACTTCAAAAACAAAATTAAACAAAACAAACAATTTATTGTTTACAATAACGCCTAGACCACGTTTTTTCCAGTAAACACCACAGCTTATCTCAATTCCGCCAGCCAAAGAAAATCGTAAATCGGAAGAAAAAACGAGTTATTATTATGATTCATAGCATAAAACTTTCTTAGGCATAAAAACCTTTCAGAGTTCAGATTGCAATCAAATCTCGAAAAAAAGCTGCGCTGAGAAACCACTGGCAGACTTTTTCTCACAGAATTTTGATAGGAACTCTTACCCCTAGCACGTCTTTCTAGGTATAATTCTCTCTCGCTCAGTTAAGCGAAGTTCTCTTGGAAATCAATTTAATTTTTTGCATTGCTGTAAGCTTTATTTAAATGAATTTAAAAATAAATGATGCTGTTTAAAGTGGAGAGGACTGTTTCATTAAATTTTGTCAGTTCCGATTTTGATTTCCTTTGTATAAATTCACCATTTTGATCAAATGTACGTAAGTTTAACACAAGCTGATCCGAGAAAACTCTGGTCAGGCTTAAAGTTATAGGTTAAATAAATAAACGGGTGCTTTTTTCAGGGTTGTTAATCATTAGGAGGCGTACACTTGGAAATCACTGTCCAGTCCCAGACTACTTCTATGTATTTACACAACCAAATTTGACCACCTCAAAATTAAAACACAGTGTCACCACCTAACTTTTAATGAAAGCCTTGCCGGGTACCCAGCTTATAAATTAAGTTTCAGTAATTATTTATATATAATTATATACTTCAGCCTTACCACCACTTTGAATTGGGAACAGTTCAATAGGATTTTTTTAACCCGTAACATGATAGATACATGATGCATGTATCGTGTATCTTAAATGCATGGACTTAATGTCCATGTTTCAGAATGAACAAAACCAGTCAATACTTTTTTAAAGAAAAGTTGCAAATATGTACTGATTGACAGAATTAGCAAACAGTGCAGACTATGATCAGATGGCACATAAGCCTATGGTAAAAGCCCTTTAATGTCAAGGTCATGAAAATGAAAACTGTCCAACTCCAATTTACTGAGCATAAATAAAGGCACAAGAATGATGCAGGCCGCCAGAATATAACTGGTTCAAAATAAATGCTGGACTGGTTCAAAATGAATGGCGGACTGGTTCAAAATGAATGGCGGACTTATTAGTTCAAAATGAATGGCGGACTGGTTCAAAGTGAATGCATGACGGACCGGTTCAAAGTAAATGGAGGACTGGTTCAAACTGAATGGCAGACTGGTTCAAAATGAATGGCAGACTGGTTCAAAATGAATGACGGACAGGTTCAAAATGAATGGCGGCCTGGTTCAAAATGTAAGGCGGACTGGTTCAAAATGAATGGCGGACTTGTTCAAAATGAATTGCAAACTGGTTCAAAATGAATGGCAGACTGGTTCAAAACGAATGGCGGACTAGTTCAAAATGAATGGCAATTTGGTTCAAATTAATGATGGACTGGTTCAAAATGAATGATAGACTGGTTCAAAATGAATGGCGGACTGGTTCAAAATGAATGGCTGATTGGTTCAAAGTGAATGGCTGACAGATTCAAAATGAATGGCGCACAAAAATTTATTGAACACATCATTAATTATCCGTCATTCTGACACTTCAATATAAAACATCATTATAAAAGCATTATTTTATCATAGAACAGAATATTACGTATTTCGCAATCCCACTGCCAGCTTAAATATGTCTATCAAATCAAACTTGCTTAAGTTTCTAATAGATTTAGCAATTAAAACAGTTTCCTCAAAAAAGAAACAACTGTTCATTGTGGAAAATGTAAACTTAATTTTCTAACTGTCTAAAGGGTATAAAACATCTTACATCTGTCCTTGAAATAAATCCTGAAAAAATTGGAGGGAAACTGATTCGAGGGGCGTTCAATATTGTTTCAATTATCCGTCGTTTTTGTTTTTGCACAACTGTACTTTTTAAATAAAAAAGTAGGTTATTTCAAATACATGAAAATGGAGGAGGTTACAGTAACAAGCCTTTACCACCTGGTATAAAGCTACAAATGTAGTCACATCATGTGTACATTCTGACCAGGGTCTATATCGTCACCTAAGACTGGTGCATATTTAGACAAAATTAAGGTACCGATGGTTTTAAGCATTAGCAGTGCATACCATGATCAGACTGAGTGTTCGGATTTAGACACTCTGGTCAATTTACTGGCAGCATAACTTCCATGGCACTATGTCACTTTAAATTGCGGAATTTGGAATTATATATCTTCATCTTAGGCCTGTGCAGTAACGGGTTAACTCCTTATATAGTTTAATAGAAGTTAACGCATTACTGCTCCATGGTGACTACTGGTTGATCATTTTTATATTTAATCTTCATATCCCCAAAATTGGTAATGGAGAGTTCCGGAAATGGAAGCTGGACAAGTCCATTTAATAATTTTAACAGTTGAAGACTGAAGATATAACAGCAAAGGATGAACTAGTATGCCATCATTGACAAAAAATGGACAGACAGATGGACGGATGTACAAACAGAATAACAAACATACAGACAAAATAACAAACACAGACAGACATTCAGACAGGCAGAATAACAAACAAACAGACAGAATAACAAACAGACAGACAGAACATAAATAAACACCCTTCCTTAAAGTAACTGATTTATGTGAGACAGACAAATGGACAGAATCCTGAAGTGTATGAATTAACATATTAAACATTGAGAACGCACTATTACATACAAAACATATAACTACTTTTGTAACGGCCCTCGCGTTTAAGAACTTGCAGTAGTTCTCTGATTAGAGAGCGTGGGAAAATAGTTGCTGAATTAGTCTTCAAGTAGGTTGGTGAGAAATAGCAGGCACTGATTGTTTAGCTAGTAGAGAAAGATGAGTTTTTTTTTGTGTGTGTGTGATTTTACCAAGTGGCTCATTCCAATACAGTTTAAGCTGATTAGGAAGTCGGGACTCATTTTTCAATTATCCCTGTTTCAATTTTTATTTTGTTTTTGTTGAACTTCAGGCCTTTTCCGAATGGTTTTGGGAAAAAGTACCTTGACCAGTTTTAATTGGGAAAAATGTTTGATATCTTTTGTATCCACATTTCAAATTTTATTTTGTAATTTTGTTTTTGTTGAACTTCAGGCATTTTCCTAGCCACTTTGGGATAAAAGTACATTGCGCATATTGGGAAATTTTGCACCGTACAATTGCTTAATTGGGAAAATATTTGGAACTTTATGTACATGTATCCCCCATTTCAAATTTTATTTTGATTTTGTTCCATGCCTTTTCTTTGCCATTTTGGGATAAAAGTACCTTGGCCAGTTTGGGAAATTTTGCATGGTAAAATTGCTAAATTGGGAAAAACAATTGATACCTTTCGTATCCACATTTCAAATTTTATTTTGAAATTTTGTTTTTGTTGAACTTCAGGCCTTTTCCTAGCCATTTTGGGATAAAATTTAAGTACCTTGCCCAGTTTTGGTAATTTTGCATGGTAAAATTGTAATAATTGGGAAACATATTTTGGTACATTTTGTATCCCCATTTCAAATTTTATTTTGATTTTGTTCCATGCCTTTTCCTAGCCATTTTGGAAGAAAAGTACCTTGCTCAGTTTGGATAATTTTGCATGGTAAAATTGCTTAATTAGGAAATATTTGGTATCTTTTGAAACCTCATTCATGCTCTTTTGGCATAGTATTTTGAAATATGCAAATATCATTCAAAGCATAAATTTGACAATGACATGTGTTTGACCTCCAGCAAACATGTCAGTTTTTGATATGCAAAATTTCAGTTTGATTTGGCATTTTTGTTAAACATTTGGAAAAAATAATTATATTTGCCACTGGGAATGGGTCTGGTAATCTGACCCACTGTGACACTGGGAAAAGGCATGACTGTGTTGTTTGTTATTTTTCTCAAGCTAATTCTACATTTTTTTTTATTTTTTATTTAAATTTCTTGACTTGACCCCCACATCCTCAACATAGTGACCTCACTTAACTTCATGACTATAAACAATAAGCTTGACTTATAATTCTATTTCTATTCTTGCAATGACCCACCCACTCTCAACATTTTGACCTCACTTTACTTCAAGACATGTGAACAAACTTAAAATATAACTTTAATACATGACTCAAATATCTTAATCTATATTTATAATTTAAATGTTAATTGAAATATCATTTATGTAATAATTTATATATAAATAGATTGAAAAAAGAAAACATTCCCACGCAATCGTGTATCACTTACCAATAGAAAAGCAGGAGCTATATATATAATATTAGAAGTATTAAAGGAGAGAAAAATGAAACACTTCCTTATTTATAGTATTTCATCTATACAGATGCAATTATAAATGTTTATTTGTTTATATTTGTGCTGATAATGCGCTGTTGAGTTATGTTGAATTTGTAATATATTTCAAAAGATTGGCTACTTTAATGGTGATTGACCGTTAATTGATGATAAAAAATGTTTAATGTACGATAAAAAAACTACCTTAATTATATAGAAGACTAATACCTCACTCTTTTTAGGAATTGAGCATCACAGATACCGTAATAATTCTATTTAGCGCCCATCCTCTAATAGACGCCCACCCCCAATATTTTGGACAAAAAACGGCCATTTTTCAGCCCAAAGTTGAAAAATTAACTGCCCCTTTTAAACGCCCATCCCCCGATTTGAGTACAATTGAGCTTACCTTTACAATTCAAGTTTCCTTATTTCCGTTTTCACGTAGGAACGAACTTCCCTTTTCTTGTCTTTTTTTCCGTAAAGTTTATATGTACACGGTATTTCAATGCCACCACCTTTTACAAAAGTTCCTTTTGATGACGAACGCGGTTCTCCAAGTATTTCGGCACTGATCCATCTTTGAATAATTTTGTAAGAGGCTGACATAATCCCTCTGGTATATGTCCAACAAGAGATCCATTATTTTTTACGATAATTGCGCTATCACTATGTTCATTTTCTGGTTCCAAATTACACTGAAGTATAGTTCCGACTGGGCATGTATATTTGTAAACGTGATATCCCTTAATAACAGATTTTATAGACACAAGCATAGGTGTTGCCATAATTCAATGTGTTTTGTGTATAAGCTATATATACATGTATAAAAAATAACCATTCCGAGATGCCAAAACTCACGCGCCTATTTCATTACGTCAGCAAGGTCAACGTGCGTGGTTCAATGTATTGGGGCCCAACATGGGAGATTAGTTCTGATTAAAATTATTTTGAACAATAGACGATTGTCTTTATATATCAAAATCCCGCATCAATCCCTTTAAGAACATGTATGCTTGTGTCAGTAAAATCGGTCAGAACTATTCTTACTTTTTTTAACAATTATATTGGCGGGTAAAAAATGCATAATGATCGGACTCTAAATATTCCATTGATTTTTTGAATTGTATAGAACATCCCAGATTACAGAGTTAATTGGTAACCTTACATAAATATTTGCGTTGGTAAAAATCATAATATTTTTGCAGTAAAAATGCGTGAGGCTCATTTTTTATTCCCGTGCTCGGATACCGGACTCTACATGCACGGTATTGAAGTGCGGAAAAGAACAGACTTTAGCCGGTACGTTACGATACCGAAATCGACTTTAGCGTTGTCTGCAATTATAAATCAACATCCGCTCTATATTCGGATTCGATTTCTTCTTATAGTTATGAGGGGCGAGCCTTGCTTAGAAAATTAGTTTGTCTTATGAAGATGCGTCTCCAATTAACGCCCATCCCCAACTTTCGAAAAGTCTATGATTCTAATAAAAGCCCGGGCGCTAAATAGAATTATTACGGTACATCCAAACAATATTTGAGCCGCATCACAACAAAACCAACATAATGAGTTTGTGACCAGAATGGATCCAGACCAGGCTTCGATCCGTGCAGTCTGATCAGGATCCATGCTGTTTGCTAACCAACCCTATTACAAGTAGGGAAACTGATAGCGAACAGCATAGATCCTGATCAGACTGCGCGGATGCCCAGGCTGGTCTGGATCCATGCTTGTAGCAACTGCACTATGTTGGTTTTGTCACGACACGGCTCATTTACAGAAATTTATATTGGTCAGTGAATTTCATAGTAATATATAAAATTTAACACAATTAACTAAGTACATGTATCGCGAAATGTCACGTTATTTCTCATCTTTACTTTTATTGACCATTTACACATGACATCAAACCACTTGCCCCATCCCACTGTGAGTTTGAGTTTGAATTGTGACAGGGAATTAGGACTCTTTCATGTTGAGAAGCTTAAACCAGCTTGCTTATGAAACGTCGGTGGTTCTGCTCGAGTGCCCTTTCGTGCCTGAAATAATGCACGGGGAGGGCACCGGAGGTCTTCCTTAACCAATAAAGCTGGAACGTCGCCATTTGACCTATGCTAGTTCTATGTTGGTGCGACTTAAAACCCAACCAAAAAATAAATGTCGAAAATCCTCAGTAAAGTCTTTTCAAATTGATTTTTTTATATAAAAGCCTAAGTTTTGTTTTCATGAAGAATTAAAAATTCATAAATTATGGATACATGTACATGTACTGTAAGGCAAAATATTCTTAATGCCATGAATAATGATTTGTTTTGTTTGTTTGTTTTACGTTTTTACGTCACACCGACACAGTATAGGTCATTTGGCGACGTTCCAGCTTTACTGGTGGAGGAAGACCTCAGGTGCCCCTCCGTGCATTATTTCAGGCATGAACGAGCACCTGAGTAGAACCACCGTCGTTCTGTACGCTAGCTGGATAGCTTCCTGACATGAAAGAATCCAAAGTCAAAAGTCGGGATTCGAACCCACAGCGGTGAGGGGCAAGTGGTTCCATGAATATGATAATATCACGTTTAATTTGTTGTGACTCAGATGTTTGTAAGGAGGTGGATAATCTTAATTAATCATCTTATTTTATAACACTTGATTTTTTTCTATTTATCTAAAGATTGAGTACAATGGAAAGATAACTACACTCAAGTGGTGATAATAACCCAAAGGTGAACTTTTTTAAGTGTAGGATGAAGATGGCCTTTGATACCCTTTTGTCCTGTATTTAGATCAAGTGTTTACCCTTAGTGTACTTGGGTAGCTTCTTCAAATGAAAGAATTCAATCTGCCTGCGGGCTCTGGATCTGATTATCTCCCTTTAATAGTTAGTAGGGAAAGAAGGTACAAATTTTGCTTCCTACAGATTCAGGTATTAGTTCCCCAAAACAGAAAAGAGAGCCCTGTGCCATGAAAGTTGTGACAGTTGCATTGTGACTTTTGAAAATTATGAGTTTCAATTAAAACCATAAAACTATAAACTAACATAAAATCCAAAAGTGAAAGTCCCCTACTAATACTATTCCCGGGCATGGTGGGGGGGGAGGGGTAAAGAAGGTAACAGTATAAAGTTGAGTCAGACTGTAAGGACGTAGACTGGCCCAATCACAACTTAAAACCATGGCGAGGGCATGAACTTGTACTGCCACTAGCATCCTGTACCAAACAAAAATTTTAAATAAAGAATAATATAAAGCTTTAGATACTTACAAAACCGGACGTAATATATAACGGCATGATCTCGGTGTACTGGTTGGAACTGGTCGATCCATTCACGTTCAGGTACAGTCCAAGAGACACCAGACCGAGTACGACGAGGATCACTCCCAGTATCAGAAAGATGAATATACGTCCTGCGCACATCTTACGACTGTTGCGAGCTTTCACTGACGGCAACTTTCCACGTACGTACGGATTTGTGAAGCCGGGATACGGGTAGCCATTAGACACTGCCATGTTGAAAGTTTGAGCCGTGTAGTCATTATTTCTTTAATATCCGTAAATTAATCTGAATCTATTTATAGAACTACTATTTATAGAACTAACTCAACTGTGAAAGAATTATTCCATGAAGAACTAACTCAACTGTGAAAGAATTATTCCATGAATTTCTTTTGTACATATCAATATTATATAATAAATTTATTTAACTGCCACTCATTTCAAATGTTCATTGCATTATATATTGATATATCTAACAGCCTAGCATTTCAATTCTAAATTATATATAAATAAATTTAACAGTCAAGCTATCTTAAATGTGTTTACATAAATGCACATTTGTATTTAACCAGCCAGGTATTAAATTCAATCAATTGTTTTTATAATATCAATATATTTAACATCACATTTTATTAACTTTGAACTTAAAGTAATATAAATGTAAAATAAAATCTATTTAAACGCGGTTACTTTAATTCCAGAGTTTACACACAAATATTCCAACAGTCACATGGTCCCACAGTGTAATTTTCCAAGCTTCCAGTTTCGAAGAACTTCACACTTGTCTTCCGTACTTTTTCACTTCATTTTTTCAAATTTACCTAAAAAAATGTAAAGCATGAATTATACATTTTTCAACATTTTCTTATCTTAATTATAGTGAAGAGAAAAACTGTTCTCTTCCATAGATACAAATGAAATTTTACTATATTCATTTTAAAAATATTTCACTATTAAAAACCAATTCCTCAAAAAACATCTCACCCCCTATACATTTGTACATGTAATCACAATCACAAGGGTGCTCAAATTTTACTCCTTTCTTCTTAAATTGAAGAGTTACTGCCTTGTAACATCTTTAAAATTCCACTTTGAAGATGCACAATAAAGCATTTTTCATATCTAACATCAAGCAGCTTTCACCAATTATAATTTATCCACCTGTTTTTTTTTTCTCTTCTCTCCACATTGAATAAAATTATCTAGCACATTCCTTCACTGTTTATAAAACATGTCTTTTATGCAAAATCCTAATTTTAATTGGCTATGATTTGCTAGCTTAACAGTCCATGCACCTTGATTATTCAATATATTATCTTTTTTCCTCAACTGTAAATATCTACAAAACATTAAACTGCACATATTATTGTTTGAGATCTTTTCTTATCTCCTACTGAACGCATGCTGAAAATTTGACCTTTCAACTCCGAATTTAATGACCCTTATCAAAGAAGGCAGAGCTTCAAAAGCTACATGCTTCACATTTAACTCTACTTCCTATTTTAAATGTTCAGATAAAAAGCTTTGTCGAGGGACAACTTGTATGTTAACAAAATGTGCTGAACTACGTGTATTTAACAAATAAATTTACACATACAAATTAATTAAATGTGAATTTGAGGTGACTTTTTCTAAATGGTTTTTTAATAGCAGTATTTTATGAAATGTTGGTGTGGATTTTTCTTTTTTCATTATTTATATCAGTAGATCTACTAACAAAGATTGTCAAAAATATCCCTCAAAATACACTAATTCATGGTCTTTTCCAGTTATTTGGAGAAAGAGACACAGGGCTGGCTTAAAATTGGGAAAATTTAAGCTGGCGGGGGTGGGGGGGGGTGGGAATTGAGAAATTAAATTATTACAAAAAAAGAAACTAACTTTAAGATGTGTGTCAACATAATATAACTCCTAATCACTCCTTTCAAGAAACCAGCTTAAAATTTAATTTTTAAACTTTAAATTTTCTCAGAAATTGAAACAAGTTTTTTTTTCTTTTAGAAGTTGTGAATAAAAATAGTTTATTTTGGACTGTTGCCTTCATGTTATATTAACATCTTGAGATAATAGGGTTGAAATGCCCTGTAACACCTGGGGTAAATTATGTTGTAAAGTGCCTATTTTTCCATTCTTTTTACCATTTACTAAAATAATAATTATATTTATAAGTTTCTAGGGCTTCCATTAGCGGAAGTTTGGCTTCCAAAATATAACCGTTTTCCTTCTTTACCTACATAATTTGACTTCCAATGTTAGAGATTTGACATTTACTAAAATAATAATTACAAATGTATACTTAGAAGTTTCTAGACTTCCATTAGTGGAAGTTTGGCTTCCAAAATATAACCTTTTTCCTTCTTTACTTTCATAATGTGTTACAATGTTAGAGATTTTTCAGTTTCAGACTTACAAATTTTGGGACTTACTGGAAGCCCTGAATTTTCTTTTAAATAATAATGAACATGATGAATAGATATAATATTACATAAATAACAAGATTAATTTTCTTTTGTATAATGAATGAATAAATAATCGTTTATCTTCAGGGTCTGCTAATCACTGTAAACAGTTAATTATAAGTCCCAAAAGCTCTGTGACAAGTGACTTTCCCTATTTTAATTGGTATGCATAGAAAGTAAGTTAGTACTTAAAAACATAACAAAATTAACAAAGAACTTGATGCTGATTTCAAGTGGATTTTTTTCTGTACTGCTGCAAAATTTCATAAAAAAATATTTTGGGTTATTCTTCATTTTTGTATTTTGATTAACTGTATCACCTCCAAATGAACTTTTGAATCCATGAAATAATTTACAATAAAAATTTGCAATAGAAAGTATTTAGCTGCAATGTACCAGTCAAGTATAACCAAAGAACCACCTACTCTAAAAGGGCAATTTGGGTGATACTACATGTAACAGTGGGGAAATGGGCCCAGTTTTTTTTCCTTCTGCCTGTCCGCCCACTACCAGGGCAATGCAGGGGTTAAGATTTCAGTTCCTATATGTACATGTTACAATCCAACAATTAATTTTCAATTATAAATGACTGGATGGCACTTAAAAATCAAGCTATAACCAGTACTCACACAAATGTTATATTGTCGAAGTCTGAAGAGAATACCATCAAAAGTGGAATTTTAACCTACAACTACAGGATTAGGAATCCAATGCTCTACCCATACATTACACCACTCAGCCTCTTTGTCTATTCTATTTGGCATAAAAATAGGTAACCTAGCCTTGTAGTAATATGTCCGAATGGACAGGTGTTTGGATGAGGGGCTTTTACTAAAGGGGAATTCAGCCTTTAGACAGTCCAAGGGCAGGACTGACTTTATACCACTAGTTTAAATATCCAAAAGCCTGTCTGGCACTATTGGGTATATATTACTTTTAGACTTTACAGGCTTTTTATAGCCAAGAAGTTAAAATATCTCAAAGCACAGGGCTCCCATTAAGTTTCAAAATTTGGAAGTCAGGGACTGCAAAATCTCTGATAT
Organism: Ruditapes philippinarum; assembly: GCF_026571515.1. Taxonomy (NCBI): domain Eukaryota; kingdom Metazoa; phylum Mollusca; class Bivalvia; order Venerida; family Veneridae; genus Ruditapes; species Ruditapes philippinarum. The sequence goes on along the minus strand of NW_026862160.1, from coordinate 147,851 downwards.
TGGAAATCACATTATATAGGCTAATTATAATTATAGGTAAAGAAGGAAAGTATAAGATTTTGGAAGTCACAAGCCAAAATCAAAGAGTAAATAACTCCTAAACTTCAATTAACGGAAGCCCTGAAAGCAACGTCTTGAGGACTATATTGGGACCGGATTACAACTGACAAGTGCATAATAATATTCCTGTTAATAGTTATTAAAGAAATTATAGTTGTATAAATTATTTTTACATAAACACTGATAAACTTTCATAAAGATAAATTGGTTAAATAATTTCAATGCTTACCACAAAAGCATAATTCATACACAGTGGCCAATCAACACATTACCTTTTTTGTCAAAACATCGGTACATCTTATTATATTTTTTACAATTAATAACTGAAAATAGTTATTACTAACACACCATCCATAATTAAAACTTTTCGTTTCAATAAGCGGTTCGGTGATCCCGATTAATGAAAAGTTTTCAAACATATTCAAAGTATTAAATCTGAGGATTTCTCCACATACAAAGACTTTTAATAAAACTTGAATAGATAAATAAACATAAAAACCCCATTATAAAACATTAAAAGTATTACCTGGTTATTCCTGTATCAATCTTTTCACTCCGAATATAACGAATTCACTTTCATCCTCTTTTGTTTATCGACGCCTGAAGTCATCGTGTCAAGCATCCAGTGCCTCAGATTTTCCCGCGATATTTATTTTTCATAAGACTAGACGAGTTGCCTCCCTTATTTCACAAAATTCTTATGCTTTGAAAACCTGATAGCTGGGTCTTTATACTCTTGAAAGACCCTAAATATATATTAAAAGCAAAACTCATGCCAAATAACTTATACTGTGCCCCTCTTAGTTCACTGTACTAAGCATAATGCTTTGAAACAAGAATGAAAACAATGGACTCAGGAGACAAAAAAATGTCATAATTTGTAAATTTATCTTCTGCTGTATGACACCAGGAAACAACAACATATTCTATTAAAATCAGATTTAATGGGCCAGATGTAGACCATAGGTCTGCCACTTTGAAAACATTTGTCGTCATTTGAAACGCGATAAATATGGTATTACATTCTAGTTTTTTACGTGTTTCAGTTAAAATTTAGATCTAAATGTATATATATAAATTCTTGCTCAAAGTAAACTTTTTCACCAACAGAAGAATATTTAGAAAATGATGATTGTTTCAGACGCGCGCACATCTTTTAACGAACTATTCTGTCTTTTGGTAGAAATGGGACAAAATGTTGTTCTTTTTACGTAAAAATCTAGATATTTAAAATATTTTGTACAAAAACTTTGTTGTTTAGGCGTATGAATAAATTACGTCAATTCTGACCAGTTTTAAAAAATATGCCATTACCGTGAAATAAGCGATGACGCTGAGTATAGGTATGTATCATACTTATGTCAAGGAGCTAAGTCTCTGATTATGTATCATAGTGAACTTATTGTTTGTTTATGATGAATAAAATCTCGAATTCAAATGTTACCAAAATGATAAAACAATTAATTTAAGTCTCTGTTACCAAATATTTATGTAACAGATCTTATGTAATCTTGCCCCATATGCTATAACCAGCAGATCTTATATCCGGGATTTAAATTATCGTAAAGCCCCAGCAAAAAATGAATAATAAATTGATAGATCTATACATAGTGTCATGCGACTGGCATGCTCGTAATCGGTACAGTTTAAAATTTTTTATATAATTTTTATTTTTTTCCAAAAACGTTTGTTTTAAATGAGGCTTCATGACAAAAACCAAAAAGGGGTTTCACCAGCAATTGGATAGACCACATCCATTTCCGCGCAGTCACAAAAACCCCATGCGCTTAAAAACTTCTAAAAAGTGAGAAAAATATAAACCCCAATAAACGATTAAAAATTTAAAAATAAAAATATATTATTAAAAATTAAAATTGTGATATAGAATTATATATTTTATCTGTATAGTATTTTTAATTCAATGTTTTGTTGGTAAATTTACATTATTTATAGGCGTCTTTACATTTCTATTACCTCCCTTTATTTTTATACAATATAGCGATACAGTGTAAACTTACTGCTTTAACGGCATTCTTTAGATATAAATTAAATTATAACTAGATCTCAATAGAATAAATAGAATCATTATAAAATAATAAAATAATTAATAATAAAAACTCGCATGTTTCCATACAAATTGCAACTTTAGTTTATTTTAGTATTTTTTGTTTAGATTTATCCTACTTTAGATTTTTTTTATTTATTTGTAAATTTCTTTATTTACCTGTAAAATTTATACAGTACTGTATATGCATTTTTCTGTATTTTCAAAGGACAATGTAACATTGTTTTTATGAAAACATGTTCTTTGATGTTTACCATGTCATTACATTAATGCATGCCTGATAAATTTAACTGTCACCGACACATAATCAATACATATATTGAAAAACAGTACATGTAGAATGAAGAAAATGAAATATTTTTTTACCTTTTACGTAATACATTTAACTAATAAACTTTGAATCGAATAGAATCTTGTTTTTTTTCTTCTTTTTTGTGTTTTTTTTTTAAATTTTACATTTGGCTAAAACTACTGGCCTATTTCTTTCAGATATTACGCAATATTAAATCGAAAGGTTCTTTACAGATTTTCGTTTCATTTGAAATTTAAAGAGAGAAACGCATATTAAAATTGAAAACGTGATAAATAAACCAGACATTTTTCTGATATTATAAAGTTTATCAAGCTCGGCAGAAAAAAACCCCACAAAAACAACAACAACAACAACAAAAAGAGAAATAAAAACAACAAGAAGTACCTTTTTAAAAAGATACTCGGCCGAACTAAAACTGGTTGACTTGCATATCGTATCTTAGGTTACTTGCATATCGTATCTTAGGAAACATGGAAATAGAATCATGTAAGGATTATGATATTGAGCCTATTATTTAACTTTATTAAGTTTAATTTTTTGAAATATTAAACTCATATGCATATGTTGGCGCATACGAGGTGTTTTAAATCCTTTAAAAGTAAAGAAGATATCAAGAACTACAATCTACAAACAAAACAGTTTTTTTTGTCTCAGTCCATGTTATTCTTGTGAAAGTACGTATTCTATTTGTCTGTTCCATTTTGAATTACGCTGCCGAAATCTGGGGTTTTACTTAATCGAAGGGAATTGAAAGACTTCGTCTTAAATTTTGTAAAAAGATATTAAATGTAAAAGTTAATTCATGTAATGTTGCTGTGTATGGTGAACTATCACGTTATCCTTTATATATTTCAAGATATGTCAAGATTTTAAGATTTTGCTTTAAACTGCTTGAGATAGATAATATCATTCTTAATAAGGTATATAACACTGCTCTTGAAGACTGTAATAATGGTAAGAATAATTGGTTATCAAATCTTAAATTGTTGTTATGTAATCATGGTTTTAATGATATTTGGGATTTTCCAGATTCCGTAAATAGTAAAAATATTTTTACCGATATTTAAATCAAAGGGTAATTGATTGTTGTTTTTTTTACAAAGTTGGCTTTCTGGTAAAGAGAGCAGTCCTGTTTTGTATCTATATAATCATGTTAAAGATTCTTTTGTATATGAAAATTATCTCGATATAATACCTAATACTTTGAGGAAGTATCTTACAAGAATTAGAATATCTTCGCATTCATTACATGTGCAAACTGGTAAATATCATATGAATAGAACTGTTAGAAGTGAAAGATATTGTTTTGTATTGAATTGTAATCTACATGACGTTGAAGATGACTACCATTTCATTCTAATCTATCCTTGTTATAACGATATAAGAAAAATATATATATATAAATATACTTTTATACTAGACCTAGTATGCGATATGCTGAAATCAAACAATATAAGTATACTTTTAAATTTATCCTTGTATGTAACAGATGCGATGTCTCATATAGAAATACCTTAGATATAGTAGATACAACTTAATATATTAATAATTCATCCTCTATATATATTTGAAAGAGACACTTGTGATTTATGTTAGTATGTATTGTAAAATTGTTTATTTATGTATGACGATGTATAATCGTACAAGTCAAAAATAAAATATCTGTTCTGTTCTGTTATGTTCTATTTATCACGTTTTTTACGTCTGTTTATCATTTTCTCTAAACGACATGATAAAATTCTTGTTTATTTATTTTAAATACCATTTAGAATATACTTCTTCAACGTTTGACAAAATAACGTCTGTTGCGGAACAAGACGTCATGCAAACTCCTCACAGTGATTACCTCCCTTGGCAGAATTGTAATTATCTCTGTACTGATAAGGGGAGATCACTGCGTAGGAGATTGGACGTCATGACGTCCAATAATGCTGCATTATGATTGGACGGCGCATTTATTGATTGTGACGTAACAAACAGAATAATAGAATCTATCATTGGGTTAGATAGTGGATAGGGTAGTCCCAACCCTAGGGTGATCGGTTCCATCGGGAACGAGCCTTGAGACAAAATACCTACAAAATGGTAGAAGTCTCAGTACATGATAACCGAGGAGTAGCGAATAGCACATTTAAAGGTAAATTTTCTATACATTGTATATCTGAATTATCTTTAAATAATAGTTTACTTTTACTGAATTGCCTTAATGTTCGTCTTCTGTCTTGCTTCGTCGGGCCCTTGTAGGTGATCTTCTTGTTGCTCTGTCTTCCTTTAAGACATTGAGTACTTTTGTTATGGTCATTGGGTTTTCTTTTGTATGTTTCTATATGAGCATTTCGATGTTTTACTTATTTCACCTTTTGAAACCATGACAACTGTTAGAATTTCACTTGGCGGGGATTCATTTTATTTACACTGTCTCGTTTATAGGAACATGGTGGGGCTAAGTATGAGGTTTAGTGCACCATTAACCGGTTTAAACTCCCCAGCAGTATTTATGTTGCTGACCGTTCAAAGGCGACGCCCCTCTGTGTTCCTCAGATGTTTGTCTATGTTGTTTTATACTGTTTTGGTGACACTTTTGTGTCTCTTGTTGTTTTCTCGTCAACGGTAAGTATCTTCCCATTTGCCCCTAGTTTTTATTTATTCTATTTATTCCCCCTCCCTCCCGGGTCTCATGTTCCCTTCCCCCGTGCCTTTTGATTTTATGGGCCTAATATTCACTCATCCATTTGTTTTCTTTTAGTTCCTTATCAGTTACTTATTATTTATTCGTAGGTAGTGGTTTGCCTGCCCGTACTCTACCTTATGCCATTTCCTGTTTTTGTTTGGGGTCCTCCTGGGCTCCTTGCCACTGGCTCTTGTTACTGGGTCGGGTGGGGGCTGCGTTCATTGAACGCCGCATTTCCTTGATGATCTTGTTTATCATATTTTTTAATTTAGTTTAAACATATTTATTCAAGCTCGATTGTGAAACAAGTTCTTGCAACTTATATTAATCACTTTCGAGTCCGCTTCCTAGAACTTACCAGTGCTGGTGTCAAATAAAGAAACATGGTCGTGACCCAAGTAGGGCTCAAACCCATGATCACTGGATTGAGTGGCGGACCTAAACCACTAGGCCACCACTTCCCCGTTGGAAATAATTTCGTATCAATAAACTTTTCTCCGCCTCTGAGCTTTTTTATTTTATCAATTTTCAATCAATTTTTCTTATTTGAATATAATTATATCTTCACACTTTCTCGGAAATAACATTAGGCTTGAAATTCTATACAAAAGAAGAAACGTAAAATTAACTTTTCTTTTCTTTATGAAAGGATCCTCACTTTTCTAAAATCCGATCTTTGCTAGCCTGCTTTGTACTATTTTCTACCCATAATTAATGTTTTCTTAATTTTTGGAATGTATCATGTTGTCACTTTTGTGAACTGATGAAATATAAAGATATTTTGACTTTAAAAATGATTATTGTAAAGAGAAATCTCTCTGTAATTTTAATTTCGCATTCTGTTTCTCTTTTGAGTGAATGGCTAATTATTTTTGATGTACTTTAATAATTTTAAATAAAAAAAAAGTTGCTCATTGATGAATTACTCGAGCCACCTTTTTCTTCTGTTTCTTTTTTGGCAATGAGTACACTTATTATGATTTAGCATTTTGTATGGAAGTCAAAATACTAATGTGTTTACATTTTGCTACTTTATTGGCAAACTATATATTTCAGTCAGCGCTACTTTCTTCACGTAAAAAGAAGCTAACATGCTCTAAAACCATTATTTAAACGTTATAAAATTTATATTTGCCCTTTCTTAAGAAGTAATCTGAGTCATAAAGTGCCTATAAGGAACATAGAGTTATACTGTATCTAATGAAATGCTCTGATAATAAGTTTATAAAAGGTAAAACTAAAGTGCCATTATGCTCATATTATCAAAGTCAAGTTGAGCTGAATTGACTTTATATTTCAAAAGAATCAATATTTCAATATGGTGTTTGACCAACAGTTGATATTCGAAAATGCTTAGGATAAAATTATATATCTGCCTAAAATTTAAAAAGACTGCCCCACTCTTTTTATAAACTAAGCGTTATAGTTAAATTTTTATGGATATTTACAGAAATTTCGTTTGAATCTTTGCGTTATTTATTGTTTATGCAAACTTAATTATCAAATTAAATGGAATTATTGCAAAATGAAAACTTATTTTGATCTTCACCCGTCCACTCACTATATACCCTTGGATGGGCATAATGTCACTTTAAATTGTTTCAATAATATGGTTTCGGTTTTGAAAGAATTGTATGTTTACATGTAACATAGAATATTTACGTATACAAAATAAAATTAAAATTAAATGGTCCGCTACATAAAATAAAATGCAGTAGGGTTTTAAATCACGTAGACGTGACATTGCATGTACCATTCACTGTGTGTGTATTTTTTTATTATTATTATTATTATTATTATTATTATTATTATTATTGTTGTTGTTGTTGTTGTTGTTGTTGTTGTTGTTGTTGTTGTTGTTGTTATGTTTCGCACTGATGGAGGCATATAGCCGAAGCGTCTACAATGAATAATTACTGAATGTTCGTGTTTTTGTGGCTTGTTTGTTAATTCGCTATTAAAAAATATACAAACATATAAATTTGTTTAAAGGCACATTATGCCTTAGAAATGAATAAATTCATGTCTCTTTAGAAAGGGCAAATATGAGTTAATATATAATGTTTAAATAATGGTTTTAAAGCTTGAAAGACCCTTAGTACGTTATGTCAGAAGTGCTGAATTTGAAAAACATGTAATTTGCCAAAATAGAAACAAAAGGTAATCAAAGAAATATTTGACTTCCATACAAAATGCAAAATGAATGTACTTATTTCACCTTTTATATAATTCCTTGGTTAATCTGGAAGAATTGGTTCCCATATTAGCTTGTGTTTATCTATTCAAACATTATCTTGGTACATCTAGAAACACTTCTTCATCTTGATAACTCAATCCATCGTTACCAATTTCGCGCTAAAAATAATAGAGACAACGTAATAAGTATATGGTGATGGTGTAAACGTTATAAGGTATACCTCTACTCCAGAGAAACACCGGACAACAGTTATAATCCGTCGTCAATGTTCGTGTTAAAAAAATCAGAAATTTCAAAATACATCAATATATTTTTTTTGACATTATTTTTCAATTTTTTTTCAATGTTTTTTTTGTTACAGATATCCTCATTAGTCCTAACAATGATGACGTCATCATTCCAATCAGTACGACGTTCGACAAAGCCGTATTACACATTGGTATAGGGAACGGATGTGGTATATTTATAGAAAAGTTTGGTATGAAGAATGGTAAGGAGTTGAAAACTTCAGTGAAATATGCCACCCGAAAGTTCACAGACGCTCGTCAGCAAAGGAGAAACAAAGGTAAAGACCGAAAGGCAAGCAAAAGTGAAGATATTGAGAAGATTGTAGATGAAAGTGGTGAAAAGTTTATGAGAGACATTCCAAGTATGAAAAAGAAAGATAGACAGATGGCTAGGCTATTTGACCATCTTTTGGCTCAGGCACCAACGGAAAACAAAAGTGGTATTGATACAATATCAGACACTAAACCTCTGAAAGAAAGCAAATCTGTAGATACCGAAAGCGACATTGGTGCCACTGATGAAAGTATTCAATCAATAATTGGGACAGTTTTAACATCTGACATAAAGAATGACGTACATGGAAAACATATGAATGATAAGGAAATTGCTCGAATTACTGCACCAAGTTTTGATAATCAAATCCTGGTTGGGCCAAATATGAACATCCATTTCTACAAGCTAAATGAAACACGTTTTAATGCAGAGAGGACAACTTCATTTGAAGCCATAGATAAAGCTTATCAAGAGGAAATGTTACAGATTTCATTTGAAAAAGAGGCAGGTGCATATAAACCAAATCACATTCGACCTTCGAATGAAACTGGTTTTCCACTTGAAGACGATATGCATATTTATCTGGATGAAATTTTTGTAATCTCAAAACGAGGCACACAAATGTTTGATGAATTTGTATCAGCAACTAAAGAGATGAGAACAAACGACAAACGACCAGAGGATGTACCAGGAAGCGAATCGACGAGTGCAATTGTAGATATAGATAAAGGTAACACAGAAGAAAACAGCAATTTGTTTGGAGTTGTGCTTGGTCCAATTTCATGTGATACATTTGTAGATAGAGCAGCCGATAACGACAGCGATACTTTAGATGATATCGGCCCGGATACGTTTGGTGACTTTCTAGACAAAGAGTCAGATGATTCAATGAGTAAAGAAAAGGGTGACAGACAGATGGCTTGGCTATTCGACCATCTTTTGGTTCAGGCACCAACGGAAAACAAGAGTGGTATTGATACAATATCAGACACTAAACCTCTGAAAGAAAGCAAATCTGTAGATACCGAAAGCGACATAAGTGTCACTGATGAAAGTATTCAAACAATAATTGGGACAGTTTTAACATCTGACATGTGGAATGACGTACATGGAAAACCTATGAATGATAAAGAAATTGCTCGAATTACTGCACCAAGTTTTGATAATCAAATCCTGGTTGGGCCAAATATGAACACTCATTTGTACAAGCTAAATGAAACACGTTTTAATGCAGAGGGGACAACTTCATTTGAAGACATAGGTAAAGCTTATCAAGAGGAAATGTTACAGATTACATTTGAAAAAGAGGCAGGTGTCTCTAAACCAAATCACATTCGACCTTCGAATGAAACTGGTTTTCCACTTGAAGACGATATGCATATATATCTGGATGAAATTTTTGTAATCTCAAAACGAGGCACACAAATGTTTGATGAATTTGTATCAGCAACTAAAGAGATGAGAACAAACGACAAACGACTAGAGGATGTACCAGAAAGCGAATCGACGAGTGCAATTGTAGATATAGATAAAGGTAACACAGAAGAAAACAGCAATTTGTTTGGAGTTGTGCTTGGTCCAATTTCATGTGATACATTTGTAGATAGAGCAGCCGATAACGACAGCGATACTTTAGATGATATCGGCCCGGATACGTTTGGTGACTTTCTAGACAAAGAGTCAGATGATTCAATGAGTAAAGAAAAAGGTGATAGACAGATGGCTTGGCTATTCGACCATCTTTTGGCTCAGGCACCAACGGAAAACAAAAGTGGTATTGATACAATATCAGACACTAAACCTCTGAAAGAAAGCAAATCTGTAGATACCGAAAGCGACATTAGTGTCACTGATGAAAGTATTCAATCAATAATTGGGACAGTTTTAACATCTGACATAAGGAATGACGTACAGGGAAAACCTATGAATGATAAAGAAATTGCTCGAATTACTGCACCAAGTTTTGATAATCAAATCCTGGTTGGGCCAAATATGAACATCCATTTCTACAAGCTAAATGAAACACGTTTTAATGCAGAGGGGACAACTTCATTTGAAGCCATAGATAAAGCTTATCAAGAGGAAATGTTACAGATTTCATTTGAAAAAGAGGCAGGTGTCTATAAACCAAATCACATTCGACCATCGAATGAAACTGGTTTTCCACTTGAAGACGATATGCATATATATCTGGATGAAATTTTTGTAATCTCAAAACGAGGCACACAAATGTTTGATGAATTTGTATCAGCAACTAAAGAGATGAGAACAAACGACAAACGACTAGAGGATGTACCAGAAAGCGAATCGACGAGTGCAATTGTAGATATAGATAAAGGTAACACAGAAGAAAACAGCAATTTGTTTGGAGTTGTGCTTGGTCCAATTTCATGTGATACATTTGTAGATAGAGCAGCCGATTACGACAGCGATACTTTAGATGATATCGGCCCGGATACGTTTGGTGACTTTCTAGACAAAGAGTCAGATGATTCAATGAGTAAAGAAAAAGGTGATAGACAGATGGCTTGGCTATTCGACCATCTTTTGGCTCAGGCACCAACGGAAAACAAAAGTGGTATTGATACAATATCAGACACTAAACCTCTGAAAGAAAGCAAATCTGTAGATACCGAAAGCGACATTGGTGCCACTGATGAAAGTATTCAATCAATAATTGGGACAGTTTTAACATCTGACATGAAGAATGACGTACATGGAAAACATATGAATGATAAGGAAATTGCTCGAATTACTGCACCAAGTTTTGATAATCAAATCCTGGTTGGGCCAAATATAAACACTCATTTGTACAAGCTAAATGAAACACGTCTTAATGCAGAGGGGACAACTTCATTTGAAGACATAGGTAAAGCTTATCAAGAGGAAATGTTACAGATTACATTTGAAAAAGAGGCAGGTGTCTCTAAACCAAATCACATTCGACCTTCGAATGAAACTGGTTTTCCACTTGAAGACGATATGCATATTTATCTGGATGAAATTTTTGTAATCTCAAAACGAGGCACACAAATGTTTGATGAATTTGTATCAGCAACTAAAGAGATGAGAACAAAAGACAAACAACTAGAGGATGTACCAGAAAGCAAACCGACGAGTGCATTTGTAGATATAGATACAGGTAACACAGATGAAGACAGCAATTTCTTAGGAGATGTGTTTGACAAAGATCAAAGAGGTCCAATTCCATGTGATACATTTATAGATAGAGCAGCCGATAATGACAGCGATACTTTAGATGATATCGGCCCGGATACGTTTGGTGACTTTCTAGATAAAGAGTCAGATGATTCAATGAGTAAAGAAAAAGGTGCAGTTGATGAAACGTCAGAAAGATTGACAAAACAAAAAGATAGTAAAAAAACTTAAATAAAAATAGAAAAACAGAGTATGATTAAATCCGGTAGAACAAAAGAAAAATAGAAAGGAAATGTTTATTTTTTGGCCAGAATGAAGCGATTTTAAGCCTCTTCCCCAAGGAAAAAAGGGATATAATTTGAAAATAAAAAACAAGAGCCAAAAGGCATGGCCCCTTGAAGATAACTAATTAATTTCATTACCAAAGCCTGAAATGGTTGTTGATGCCGTTTTATAATAAACCTGTTTTGGTATTATGAGCATCTACATTAAGAGGATCTACACTTCGACTTACAAAAACGGGTAATAACTTTTGAAAGCCCCTTAAAAATCATTGATGTTTTTTAAATTAAATATAATTTTTTAAATGCTTTGAACCCCATGATTTGATACACGGAACAAAAAGTGTACGAATATCAATTTTTTAATTTTAATAGAGCCTATTTAACCTTTTAGTTGACTGACTGGACAGTGTTCATTCATTTTCAAATCCATTTATTCATTGTCAATTATTTCATATTATTCATTCCATTTTCATCTTATCCATTCATTTATTCATTTTCATTAAAATTTTATTATTCCTTTTTATTTCATTCATTTCATTCATTTCATTCATTTTATTTATAATTAAATTAAAACTTACCATATTCCAACATTTCCAAACAATCCTTTTTACTATATTAATATATCTAGGTTTTAATATACATTAATTATTCCACTGTCTTTTTTTAAAAATTTATTTTCTATTTTTATTCCTTATTCACACCTTTATTTTTTTTATTTCTTTACATTTCCTTATCTCCATATTTTTTCGGGCGGTTCCCGATGCTGATTAAACCAAGATTCGACTTTTTATATTTATTTATCTATCTCTCTATACAATTATTTCAGATACCAGCATCAGCCGAGCACTGTGACTAGAAGAAAGACTTTGGATATAAATTATTTTCATTTTCAACATTCTTGAAATAAAGATTAGGAACATGGGTTTCAACTTTATTATTTTTATTCAGCCATAGATTGTATCTAAATCAGACAAAATCTGTCCAAAATATCTTTATATGTATAGCTCGATCTATATAGTTTTTGAATGTAAATAATAGATACACCCCTCCCCAACATACACCCTTAAAGACAGCCTCCGTGTTTGAGGGGTTAGAGTCGATGACTTCTAATCCAGTTACCTCTCTGGCGTGTGTTCGATCCCCGGGAGATGCTTTGGTAGTTTAGCACGGAGAAAGGTAGTCTAGTACTGGTGTAGCTTTCCAGGAACGATGGTTAGGAATCTACCCGCCTATATGACTGAAATACTGTTGGGAAAAGGCGTAAAATGAAACAAACAAACAAACAAACATACACCCTCAAGAAAAATATGGTGGTTCTGGCAGTGGTGTTAGTAGTTTTCACTCCAGATCACGGCAGTTAGCCATATTGAATTTACCAGAGCACAGTTCAACCACCGCATCGTTTCTGGGCAGGCTGTAAAGCAGTTTACCAGTACTAGTTGCATTCACTTTCACAAGGAACTAAAACTTCTGTACATACCAGAGCAGAGGTACAGTGCGAATGACTGTAGAAATGAATGCACGATCAACAACAACGAAAGTGACCTGCGCCGTCCAGAAATCAAACGTGGGTCCCGATGACCGGACGGCTTTTTCAAGAAATTATTGGTCTCTTTTTATAGGCTACATACATAATTGATTTAAAGGGATCCTATAATGGCGGTTTTGACTGACAATTTATCTTTACTAGAACTCGAATATAAAGTCCCCTTCATGCTCTAATGAGGAATTATCACTGTTAATAGGAATTGAGCAAAGGACACTTGATTTTGTAACACAAACATTCGGCATGAGTTTGAGCTTTGCAAGTAATGCACGATCACGCAAAGTGGCAGTGATATATGAAACAAACTGAATTTATAAATTTTCCCATCCATCAAATTTGTTGCCAATTTTGTGAACGAGTCAAAAGAAATACCGTCAATAGACGTTTATTGATCGGTGGTTCTACTGAAGAGTGAGGATAAATTATGGTATATATCAAATCTTAATAATGTAAATAAATCAGGCTTATCAAGTACAAAATATCATCAGAATTTGCTATGATTAATTGAACATTATTTCATATTTTCTATAATTTATATTGTTTTAATGTTTTATCAAATTAAAGTACTAAAATTTAGTGTTTTGTAAATTTCTTTTACCTCCCTTTTATAATAACCATTGATTAAACTGACAAAATCGTAATCAACGAAATCCGTGTATCCGTTCGATTTCCTATTAAACTTAAATCAACTTAGTAAACTAACTAGTTTAAATAAACTTCAACCCACTTCATACGGCAGAGACGTAATTGGGTTTATATTCATGCGCAGGCAACATTTCAGAGGGATCTGGGGGCATGCCCCATAATTTTTTTTATAAGAATATGCTATTTAGTCCAATTAAATTTGTTTAGGGAATTGTTAGACATCGCAAGTAGACAATTGTTTCGTGATAAATGTTTAATTTGATGTAGGTCTAGTTATTTTGTGTTATTTTCAGATCACTCGCTCACTCCTTTTTTTCCAAAGTAATGATTCAAAATGAGAAAAATGATTCCAAACTGTAAAACGTTGCATTGGTTTTTACTAAAATCTGGCTAAGAATAGCACAAACAATACAATTTTCAATTTATTCCTGAATAAATTTCTTAATTACCTTTTTCATATATATGCATATTTCTGTTTTAAATCCCTCAGCTGATCTATGTAAGAAATTCAAATATTTATGTTTTAAGCTTATGGGCCATAGTGGATTTCCTTTGACACATACAATTACTATTCTTTTAAATCATCGTTTTATATGTGCATATCCAAGTCACATTGTATGTCCAGTTCCGTTGAATTATATGTAGACATATTCTTGTATTCCCTTGGCCATGTATGTGTATTTCTGTATAGTCTGTCCATGTACATGTTTTTCTGTTTAGTCTGTCCATGTATGTGTATTTCTGTTTAGTCTGTCCATGTATGTGTATTTCTGTTTAGTCTGTCCATGTATGTGTATTTCTGTTCAGTCTGTCCATGTATGTGTATTTCTGTTTAGTCTGTCCATGTATGTGTATTTCTGTTTAGTCGGTCCATGTATGTGTATTTCTGTATAGTCGGTCCATGTATGTGTATTTCTGTTCAGTCTGTCCATGTATGTGTATTTCTGTTTAGTTCGGTCCATTTATGTGTATTTCTGTATAGTCGGTCCATGATATGTGTATTTCTGTTCAGTCTGTCCATGTATGTGTATTTCTGTTTTAGTCGGTCCATGTAGTGTATTTCATGTATAGTCGGTCCATGTATGTTGTATTTCTGTTCAGTCTGTCCATGTATGTGTATTTTGTTTAGTCGGTCCATGTATTCCGTTTTTCTGTTTAGTCGGTCTATGTATATGTATTTCTGTTTAGTCCCCTGTCCATGTATCTGTTTTTTCTGTTTAGTCTGTCCATGTATGTGTATTTCTGTTTAGTCTGTCCATGTATGTGTATTTCTGTTTAGTCTGTCTATGTATGTGTATTTCTATATTGTCTGTCCATGTATATGTATTTCTGTTTAGTCTGTCCATGTATGTGTATTTCTGTTTAGTCTGTCCATGTATGTGTATTTCTGTTTAGTCTGTCCATGTATGTGTGTATTTCTGTTTAGTCTGTCCATGTATGTGTATTTCTGTTTAGTCTGTCCATGTATGTGTATTTCTGTATAGTCTATCCATGTATGTGTATTTTCTGTTTAGTTCCTGTCCATGTATCTGTTTTTCTGTTTAGTCTGTCCATGTATGTGTATTTCTGTTTAGTCTGTTCCATGTATGTGTATTTCTG
The DNA here is from genome assembly GCF_026571515.1 of Ruditapes philippinarum. Taxonomy (NCBI): domain Eukaryota; kingdom Metazoa; phylum Mollusca; class Bivalvia; order Venerida; family Veneridae; genus Ruditapes; species Ruditapes philippinarum. The sequence continues at coordinate 132,751 of NW_026862160.1, read as the reverse complement.
GTATAGTCGGTCCATGTATGTGTTTTTCTGTTTAGTCCCCCCCGGTCCCCAATGTTATCTGTTTTTCTGGTTTAGTCTGTCCATGTATGTGTATTTCTGTTTAGTCGGTCATGTATATGTATTTCTGTTCAGTCTGTCCATGTATGTGTATTTATGTTTAGTCTGTCCATAAATATGTGTATTTCTGTTTAGTCGGTCCATGTATGTGTATTTCTGTTTAGATCGGTCCATGTATCTGTTTTTCTGTTTAGTCTGTCCATATATGTGTATTTCTGTTTAGTCGGTCCATGTATGTGTATTTATGTTAAGACTGTCTATGTATGTGTATTTCTGTTTAGTCTGTCCATGTATGTGTATTTCTGTTTAGTCTGTCCATGTATGTGTATTTTCTGTTTAGTCTGTCCATGTATGTGTATTTCTGTTCAGTCTGTCCATGTATGTGTATTTCTGTTTTAGTCTGTCCATGTATGTGTATTTCTGTTTAGTCCCGGTCCATGTATGTGTATTTCCGTTAAGACTGTCCATGTATGTGTTATTTATGTTTAAACTGTCCTTGTATGTGTTTTCCGTTAAGACTGTCCATGTATGTGTATTTTCTGTTTAGTCTGTCCATATATGTGTATTTCTGTTTAGTCTGTCCATATATGTGTATTTCTGTTTAGTCGGTCCATGTATGTGTATTTTCTTTGTTCAGTCTGTCCCATGTATGTGTATTTCTGTTTAGTCGGTCCATGTATGTGTATTTTCTGTTTAGTCTGTCCCATGTATGTGTATTTTCTGTTTAGTCTGTCCATATATTGTATTTCTGTTTAAGTCGGTCCATGTATGTGTATTTTTGTTCAGTCTGTCCATGTAGTGTATTTCTGTTTAGTCTGTCCATGTATGTGTATCTCCGTTAAGACTGTCCATGTATGTGTATTTTCTGTTTAGTCTGTCGATATATGTGTATTTCTGTTTAGTCGGTCCATGTATGTGTATTTCTGTTCAGTCTCTGTCCATGTATGTGTATTTCTGTTTCCAGTCGGTCCATGTATGTGTATTTCTGTTTTAGTCTATCCATGTATGTGTATTTCTTGTTTAGTCGGGTCCATGTATGTGTATTTATGTTAAGGCACTGTCATGTATGTGTATTTCTGTTTAGTCGGTCCATGTATGTGTATTTCTGTTTAGTCTGTCCATATATGTGTATTTCTGTTTAGTCTGTCCATGTATGTGTATTTCCGTTAAGACTGTCCATGTATATGTATTTATGTTTAAACTGTCCATGTATGTGTTTTTCCGTTAAGACTGTCCATGTATGTGTATTTCTGTTTAGTCTGTCCATATATGTGTATTTCTGTTTAGTCGGTCCATGTATGTGTATTTCTGTTCAGTCTGTCCATGTATGTGTATTTTTGTATTGTATGTGTATGTGCATTGTTGTGCATTTCCGTTTAGTCGGTCCATGTATGTGTATTTCTTTTAAGTATGTATGTATTTCAATGTATTTCCGTTTAGAATGTGCATGTATGTGTATTTTTGTTAATTCTGTCCATCTATGTGTATTTCTGTGTATTTCCATTAAGACTGTCCATGCATAAGTATTTCCATTAAGAATGTCCATGTATGTGTACTTTTGTTAAGTTAAATCATGTGTTTACCGTTAATATTGTCAATGTATATGTGGGCTGTTAATTCTGGTCATGTATGTGTTGTTTTGTGTATTGTCTGTTCATGTATGTGTATTTTTGTATATAGTCTGTCCATGCATGTGTATTTCTGTATATAGTCTGCCCATGTATGTATATTTCAGTTTTTATGTGTTTAGTACGGTAATGTATGCCTGTGTATAGTATGTCCTTGTATGTATATCTCTGTGTATTTCCATTACATTGTTTTATATGCTGTTGCGTTAAATGTGTGTGTGTGCGCGCGCGTGCGCGTGCGTGTGCGTGTGTTATTTGTGTGTTTTTATTCTTTCAGTCTCTAAAGCTTAATCTATGTTCAGTCTTTTTAGTGGAGTAGCGGGGATTGAACTTCCAGAATTTTGCTACCCCTTTATCCGTAGACAATCAGTGTTACCAAGTTGCACCACAGCGCCCGCTCTGAATTATAACTGTTTTGGAAAGTCCTATATACATTATCAATTCACTGGATGTAATTAAATTTTAACACCTCAATCTTGGTGACCAACCCACATGACTTGCTGATACACGTAATATCTTAATTTATCGATATCTTTGTTTTTACTTGAAAAAAAAAATTGTGTGAAAAAGCACAGGGTATCCGGTATTTTAAACTTTATCCAAATGTGTAAAATACTTTTAATGCTTTTGTAAATTGTCCTGAATAAGAGATTTGTCTTGAAGAGTTTATACGACACGTAAAAACATATACCAAGATTCAGACATTAAGTATATTATGAGACAAAATAGAGGTTATGGAATGTGAAAGGTCCCATAAGAATCTTTTTTTTTTTTTTATTTATTTATTTTTTTTTTTAATTTTTTTTTTAATTAATTAATTAATTTATTATTTATTATTTTTTTAATCATTTATTCATTTTTTCATTTATTCATTCATTTATTTATTTATTTATTTATTTTTTTATTTATTTATTTATTTATTTATTCATTGTTTATCTATTTAATTTTTTTTAATTCTATTTTAATTAATTAATTTATTTATTGTTCTTTTATTTATTTATTGTTTTATTTATTTATTTGTTTTCTTTTTATTTAGTCATTATTTATTTTTATTTATTTATTTATTTATTTATCTATTTATTTATTTATTTATTTGTATGTGACGATCCGATATTGTTTAAATTAATAGAAAATGAAAAACAGCATGTTCTTGTTCCCTTGCTTCGATATAGATTTACGCTCAATGAAAGGTTAAATGTTTGACTAAATTATTTTTTTCCAAAGTAGAGTCATCTTTTCCAAAACTGACACCAATACTTTACAAGTGTAAATCTAATTTAAGTATTCTGTGTCAAAGTACATGTGAAAATATAATGTTTACTGATTCGCCGTATGTGTATTTCTGTTAAGTCTGTCCATGTATGTGTATTTCTGTTTAGTCAGTCCATGTAAGTGTATTTCTGTTTAGTCGGTCCATGTATGTGTATTTCTGTTTAGTCTGTCCATGTATGTGTATTTCTGTATTGTCTGTCCATGTATGTGTATTTCTGTTTAGTCTGTCCATGTATGTGTATTTTTGTTAAGTATGTCCATGTATGTGTATTTCTGTTAAGTCTATCCATGCATGTTTATATCTGTTTAGTCTGTCCATGTATGTGTATAACTGTTAAGTCTGTCCATGAATTTGTATTTTTTTTTAAGTCTGTTCATGTGTGTGTTTCTGTTTAGTCTGTCCATGTATGTGTATTTCTGTTTAGTCTGTCCATGTATGTGTATTTCTGTTTAGTCTGTCCATGTATGTGTATTTCTATTCAGTCTGTCTATGTATGTGTATTTCTGTTTAGTCTGTCCATGTTATTGTATTTCTCTTTAGTCTGTCCATGTATGTGTATTTCTGTATTGTCTGTCCATGTATTTGTATTTCTGTTTAGTCAGTCCATGTATGTGTATTTCTGTATTGTCTGTCCATGTATGTGTATTTCTGTTTAGTCTGTCCATGTCTGTGTATTTCTGTTTAGTCTGGCCATGTATGTGTATTTATGTTTAGTCAGTCCATGTATGTGTATTTTATGTTTAGTCTGGCCATGTCTGTGTATTTCTGTTTAGTCAGTCCATGTATGTGTATTTCTGTTTAGTCTGTCCATGTATGTGTATTTCTTGTTAACTCTGTCCATAGTATGTGTGTTTTTCTGTTTAGTCTGTCCATGTATTTGTATTTCTTTTTTAAGTCTGTTCATGTGTGTGTGTTTTCTGTTAAGGGTCTGTCCATGTATGTGTATTTCTGTTTAGTATGTCCATGTTTGTGTGTTTCTGTTTAGTCTGTCCATGTATGTGTATTTCCATTAAGACTGTCCATGTATGTGTATTTCTGTTTAGTCTGTCCATGTATGTGTGTTTTTGTTTAGTCTGTCCATGTATGTGTATTTCTGTTTAGTCTGTCCATGTATGTATATTTCTGTTTAGTCTGTCCATGTATGTGTATTTCTGTTTAGTTTGTCCATGTATATATATTTCTGTTAAGTCTCGCCATGTACGCCTATTTCTGTTTAGTCTGTCCATGTATGTGTATTTCTGTTTAGTCTGTCCATGTATGTGTACTTCTGTTAATACTGTCCATGTATATGTATTTCTGTTTAGTCTATCCATGTATGTGTATTTATGTTACGTTTGTCCATGTACGTGTATTTATGTTTAGTCTGTTCATGTATGTGTATTTCTCTTTAGTCTGTCTATGTATGTGTATTTATGTTTAGTCTGTCCATGTATGTGTATTTCCATTAAGACTTTCATGTATGTGTATTTCTGTTTAGTCTGTCCATGTATATGTGTTTTTGTTTAGTGTGTCCATGTATGTGTATTTCTGTTTAGTCTGTCCATGTATTTATATTTCTGTTTAGTCTGTCCATGTATGTGTATTTTTGTTAAGTCTGTCCATGTATATATATTTCTGTTTAGTCTCCCCATGTACGCCTATTTCTGTTTAGTCTGTCCATGTATGTGTATTTCTGTTTAGTCTGTCCATGTATGTGTATTTCTGTTAAGTCTGTCCATGTATGTGTATTTCTGTAATGCCTGTCCATGTATGTGTATTTATGTTTAGTCTGTCCATGTATGTGTATTTCTGTTTAGTAGGTCAATGTATGTGTATTTGTATTTAGTCGGTCCATGTATGTGTATTTATATTTAGTCTGTCCATGTATATGTATTTCTGTTTAGTCTTTCCATCTATGTGTATTTCTGTTTAGTCGGTCCATATATGCGTATTTCTGTTTAGTCTATTCATGTATGTGTATTTATGTTTAGTCTGTCCATGTATGTGTGTTTCTGTTCAGTCTGTCCATGTGTGCGTATTTCTGTTCAGTCTGTCAATGTATGTGTATTTCTGTTAAGTCTGCATGTGAATTTCTGTGTATTTCCATTCAGACTGTCTATGTCTGTGAATGTCTGTTCAGTTTGTCCATATATGTGTATGTGCATTGTTGTGCATTTCCGTTAAGTCTGGTCGTGTATGTGTATTTCTTTTAAGTATGTATGTATTTCAGTGTATTTCCGTTTAGACTGTGAATGTATGTGTATTTCTGTTAATTCTTTCCATCTATGTGTATTTCTGTGTATTTCCATTAAGACTGTCCATGTATGTGTACTTTTGTTAAGTTAAATCATGTGTTTTACCATTAAGATTGTCAATATATATTTGGGCTGTTAATCCTCAATCTTGGTGACCAACCCACATGACTTGCTGATACACGTAATATTTTAATTTATCGATATCTTTGTTTTTACTTGAAAAAAAAAATTGTGTGAAAAAGCACCATGTACCCGGTATTTTAAACTTTATCCAAATGTGTAAAATACTTTTAATGCTTTTGTAAATTGTCCTGAATAAGAGATTTGTCTTGAAGAGTTCATACGACACGTAAAAACATATACCAAGATTCAGACATTAAGTATATTATGGGACAAAATAGAGGTTATGGAATGTGAAAGGTCCCATAAGAATCTTTTTATTTTTTTTTTATTATTATTTTTTTTTTATTTATTTATTTATTTTTTGTTTTTGTTAAATTAATTAATTAATCTATTATTTATTATTTTTTTCAATTATTTATTATTTTTTTCATTTATTCATTCATTCGTTCGTTCATTCATTTATTTATTTATTCATTATTTATTTATTTATTTATTGTTTATCTATTTAATTTTTTCAAATTCTATTTTAATTAATTTATTTATTTATTGTTCTTTTATTTATTTATTGTTTTATTTATTTATTTGTTTATTTATTTATTCATTATTTTTTTTTTATTTATTTATTTATTTATTTATTTATTTATTTATTTATTTATTTATTTATTTTATTTATTTATTTATTTGTATGTGACGATCCGATATTGTTTAAATTAATAGAAAATGAAAAACAACATGTTCTTGTTCCCATGCTTCGATATAGATTTACGCTAAATGAAAGGTTAAATGTTTGACTAAATTATTTTTTTCCAAAGTAGAGTCATCTTTTCCCAAACTGACACCAATACTTTACAAGTGTAAATCTAATTTAAGTATTCTGTGTCAAAGTACATGTGAAAATGTAATGTTTACTGATTCACCGCTTGGCGAAATAACGTCTGTTGCGGAAAGACGTCATGACGTCCAATAATGCTGCAATATGATTGGACGGCGCATTACTTGATTGTGACGTAACCAACAGAACGTAGTTACAGCAACTGAAATGTCGCACACTTACAGTGCAGACGAATAAATTAGCTATTTAAAGTTAATAAGAGACCAAATACCTACAAAATGGAAGAAATCTCGGCATATGACAACCGACCTGTAGCGAATAGCACATTTAAAGGTAGATTTTCTATTATTATTTGAATTATCTTTATTATGATTATCAAAAAAGAGAAACTCTATGAGATTTTTACTTCTTCGTTTTTAATTTTTTTTATTTTATTTTTTTTTTTTTTTTGGGGGGGGGGGGGGGGGGGGGGATAATAATCATTTAAAGTTCTACTAATATGGAAAAGTGCTTGAAGGGATTTCTATTGCGATAGTCCATACACAAAATTTGAAAATTGCCCATATAATAATATAATTTAAATCTAACCGAAATCTTTGAGGAGAGATTTTTATGAAATTAGCACTAAAATTTTTAAGAGTATAATTGCGACACAGTACCTAATCTAATAAATAATCTTTAAATATAAAATTGATATAAAGATCTATGAAAACAGCTAAAATTATGTTGTTTCAAAATCGAATGTTCGATTGATTCTTGGGAATGATTTGTCACATAAATTTTCATGAACTTTTTTTTTCAATTAATTCTTAAATTGTACGTTAACTAGAATTTAAAAAGGGCCCCACAAAACCCAAATATTTTGCTGCTATTTTAAAGTAAGGGGTTTTTTTAATTTTTAGCAAACCCAAATTTAAATGGTATGTGCCATTTCAGAAAGTACATTTTTATTTTCTTCCATGTACAAAAAAATATCTTAAAAAATGTTTTCATATTCAAGTACGCACGCTTGATTTACGGCTATGCACTCTTATTCGGTCCGCATTCATTCGTGGGTATATATCATGGGCCCTCTGATACAATCCGCGTCCATATCCAATAGGTATATTTAGAAACAATGCTGGCGTTCATTATTGGATATTGATAATAATTGTGGCATAATTTATACATTCGGTGTTCATTTCTTTGTATATATCAAAACATATACAGCCCGCGTTCATTTCATGATATATATTGAAATCACTAATACATTGTTTCTCTTTTTACAGTCCACCTTCAATTTTCATACAATTCTATGCTTTATCTGAAAGAATCAATTCCCATATCAGTCCTCTATATTTAACTGCATATAACTTTAAGAAGTACTTCTCTGTTTAGGGCAACACCGGAAACATCTATAATTCGTGTTAAATCGATAAATATACGCCAATCTATATTTGACTTTATTTTACAAATTGTTACAGATATCCTCATTAGTCCAAACAATGATGACGTCATCATTCCAATCAGTGCCACGTTCGACAAAGCAGTATTACACATTGGTATAGGGAACGGATGTGGAATATTTATAGAGAAGTTTGGTATGAAGAATGGTAAGGAGTTGAAAACTTCAGTGAAATATGCCACCAGAAAGTTCACAGACGCTCGTCAGCAGAGGAGAAACAAAGGTAAAGACCTAAAAGCAAGTGAAAGTGAAGATATTGAGAAGATTGTAGATGAAAGTGGGGAAAAGTTTATGAGAGACATTCCAAGTATGAAAGAGATTAATAGACTGATGGCTAAGCTATTCGACAATCTTTTGGCTCAGGCACCAAAGGCAAACAAGATTGGCATTGATACAATACCAGACACTAAACCTTTGAAAAAAAGCAAATCAGTAGATATCGAAAGAGACATTGGAGCCGCTGACGAAAGTATTCAATCAATAATTGCGACAGTTTTAACATCTGACATTAAGAATGACGTACAAGGAAAACCTATGAATGATAAAGAAATTGCCGGAATGTGTACATCAGGTTTTGATAATCAAATCCAGGTTGGGCCAAATATGAACATACATTTGTACAAGCTAAATGAAACACGTTTTAATGCAGAGGGGACAACTTCATTTGAAGCCATAGGTAAAGCTTATCAAGAGGAAATGTTACAGATTACATTTGAAAAAGAAGCAGGTGTCTATAAACCAAATCCGATTCGACCATCGAATGTAACTGGTTTTCCACTTGAAGACGATATGCATATATATCTGGATGAAATTTTTGTAATCTCAAAACGAGGTACACAAATGTTTGATGAATTTGTATCAGCAACTAAAGAGATGAGAACAAACGACAAACGACTAGAGGATGTACCAGAAAGCGAATCGACGAGTGCAATTGTAGTTATAGATAAAGGTAACACAGAAGAAAACAGCAATTTGTTTGGAGATGTGCTTGACAAAGATCAAAGAGGTCCAATTTCATGTGATACATTTATAGATAGAGCAGCCGATAATGACAGCGATACTTTAGATGATATCGGCCCGGATACGTTTAGTGACTTTCTAGATAAAGAGTCAGATGATTCAATGAGTAAAGAAAAAGGTGCAGTTGATGAAACGTCAGAAAGTGACACACTAGATTGTATTTTAAATATAGAATCAGATGATGAAATCGTAGAAATTATAGAATCAGATGACGATATTGTAGACATCGAAGCGATAGCTCTCCAAGAACAACATGAAGTGGATGTTACAGAAGCTAGGAAAGACATTGATGATACATATATTACATACAAAGATATGGTTGACGATGATGACGACCTGTTTGGTATCTTGGATGTATACAAAAAGAGTGATCTACACTTCGACGTACACAACGTAAGTACTTATCGCACTTATGATTGATGTCTTTTGAACATTTTTTCCAGTAGCTGATTTGATACATGAACAAAAAGTGTCATTCATTCATTCATTTCATTTCATTTCATCAATTATTTCATGCATTCATTCATTTTTCATTTCATTCATTCATTCATTCATTCATTCATTCATTCATTCATTCATTCATTTCATTTCATTATTTATTTCATTATTTATTTATTATTTATTTATTTATTTCAGATACCAGCATCATCCGAGCACTGTGACCAGAAGAAAGACTTTGGATATAAATTCTTTTCATTTTCAACATTCTTTAAATAAAGATTAGAAAAATGGTTTCAACTTTGTTATTTTTATTCAGCCATTGATTGTATTTAAATCAGACAAAATCTTACCAAAATAGCTTTATATGTATAGCTTGATCTATATAGTTTTTGAATGTAAATAATAGATACACCCCTCCCCCACATACGCCCTCAAGCAAAAAATGGTGGTTGTGGCAGTGATGTTGGTAGTTTTCACTCCGGATCACGGCAGTTAGCCACATTGAATTTACCAGAGCACAGTTCAACCACCGCATCGTTCCTGGGCAGGCTGTAAAGCAGTTTACCAGTACTAGTTGCATTCACTTTCGCAAGGAACTAAAACTTCTGTACATTATAGAGCAGAGGTACAGTGCGAATGACTGTAGAAATGAACACAGACGCTCGGGGTTTGGAGCTCAAAACGCCTTTAAAATCCAAATAAAATGCATATTTGTCAATCCCAGGACATGTACTGATCATATATATCAAAAAATCTTAATATATGCCGTTTTGAAAAAAAAATCATATTTTCAACAACTATAATAATACACAAGATAAAAATGTTTCGCCGGAAAAAATCCGCACCCCTACCGTCATAATCTCCATGTATTTTAATCCATTTCCAATATTTTCACATAATCCTTTGGTCCATCGACACAGAAGATATAATTCTTCACGATGATGGTCAATTTTAAACTTCAACGGTAATATAAACAACGCAACAGCCGAAATAAACATCAATATTATCGCCGTTTTTTTTCAACGACAAAATCTTTCGATAAATTCAATGGACCAGACGGCTATGAACGAAGCTATCCGATTATGTGGCCCCAGCTTTGCCGTGTGCAAAATGCGCAGCGCTTTTAAGTTTGGGAACCACATAATCGGATAGGGAAAGTGAAATGTTTATTAAATGTTATAAATATTTGTATAAAGTGTTTTTATGTGTTTTTCTTTAACCGTTTAGTGTTACCGTTTTGTTTTGCTTTTCGGTGCTTTTTCCGTTTTGTGTACTTTGTATGTCCATTTGCTTGCGCATACGTCTGCGTATGGTTTTGTATGTCATTTAATTAAGGAAACTTTTAAGCCCAGTCCCGTTTCCTTCATGTCCATTTCCGTAGTCTGTCCTTCACAAGACTGTCCATGTATGTGTATTTTTGTTTAGTCTGTTCATGTATGTTTATTTCTGTTAAGTATGTTCATGTATGTGTATTTCTGTCAATACTGTCCATGTATGTGTATTTCTGTTAAGACTGTCCATGTATCTGTATTTCTGTTAAGAACGCCATGTATATGTATTTCTGTTAAGACTGTCCATGTATGTGTATTTCTGTTAAGACTATCCATGTATTTGTATTACTGTTAAGACTGTTCATGTATGTGTATTTCTACTGTTCATGTATGTGTATTTCTGTCAAGACTGTTCATGTATGTGTATTTCTGTCAAGACTGTTCATGTATGTGTATTTCTGTCAAGACTGTTCATGTATGTGTATTTCTGTCAAGACTGTCCATGTATGTGTATTTCTGTCAAGACTGTCCATGTATGTGTATTTCTGTCAAGACTGTCCATGTATGTGTATTTCTGTCAAGACTGTTCATGTATGTGTATTTCTGTCAAGACTGTCCATGTATGTGTATTTCTGTCAAGACTGTCCATGTATGTGTATTTCTGTCAAGACTGTTCATGTATGTGTTTTTATGTCAAGACTGTTCATGTATGTGTATTTATGTCAAGACTGTCCATGTATGTGTATTTCTGTCAAGACTGTTCATGCAAGTGTATTTCTGTCAAGACTGTTCATGTATGTGTATTTCTGTCAAGACTGTTCATGTATGTGTATTTCTGTCAAGACTGTCCATGTATGTGTATTTCTGTCAAGACTGTCCATGTATGTGTATTTCTGTTAAGACTGTCCATGTTTGTGTATTTCTGTCAAGACTGTTCATGTATGTGTATTTCTGTCAAGACTGTCCATGTATGTGTATTTCTGTTTAGACTGTCCATGTATGTGTATTTCTGTCAAGACTGTTCATGTATGTGTATTTCTGTCAAGACTGTTCATGTATGTGTATTTCTGTCAAGACTGTTCATGTATGTGTATTTCTGTTTAGACTGTCCATGTATGTGTATTTCTGTCAAGACTGTTCATGCATGTGTATTTCTGTCAAGACTGTCCATATATGTGTATTTCTGTTTAGACTGTCCATGTTTATGTATTTCTGTTTAGACTGTCCATATATTTGTATTTCTGTTAAGACTGTCCATGTTTGTGTATTTCTGTTAAGGCTGTTCATGTATGTAAATGTATGTGTATTTCTGTTTAGACTGTCCATGTATGTATATTACTATTAAGACTGTTCATGTATGTGTATTTCTACTGTTCATGTATGTGTATTACTGTTAAGACTGTCCATGTATTTAAGAACGCCATGTATATGTATTTCTGTCAAGACTGTCCATATATGTGTATTTCTGTTTAGACTGTCCATGTATGTGTATTTCTGTTAATACTGCCCATGTATGTGTATTACTGTTAAGACTGTCCATGTTTGTGTGTTTCTGTTAAGGTTGTTCATGTATGTCAATGTATGTGTATTTCTGTTTAGACTGTCCATGTATGTATATTACTATTAAGACTGTTCATGTATGTGTATTTCTACTGTTCATGTATGTGTATTTCTGTCAAGACTGTCCAAGTATGTGTTTTTCAGTATATGATATGTTCATTGTTCTTATTCCTTCTGTCATGTTATGTATGTTTGTATAGTATTTTTTCGAGTAGTAGCGGGGGATCGAACTTGCGACCCCTTGTTTCGTAGACAGTCAGTGTTACCACTGCACCACAGCGCCCGCTCTGATTTATAACTGTTTTGGAAAGTCCTATGCACATGATCACTTCAATGGTCAACAAATAAGCTATGCAATTTAATTTTAACACCTTCAACCCACGTAACATTTTGGTAAATCGAAGAAAGATTTTCACTTGATATTTGTATCGATATCTTTGTTTTTAGGGTACCTGAAATTCTTAGCGTCATTAATCCCCTTAATATTTAATATGTAGAATTTTCTGGAAAACCAGATATGAGCCAGGTCACGACAAAACCAACGTAATGCGTTGGCGACCAGCATGGATCCAGACCAGCCTACGCATCCGCGCAGTCTGATCAGGATCAATGTTGTTCGCTATCAGTTTTTCTACTTGTATTAGGATTTGTAAGCGAACAGCATGGATCCTGATCAGACTGCGCGGATGCGCAGGCTGGTCTGGATCCATGCTGGTCGCAAACCCATTATGTTGGTTTTGTCGTGACGCGGCTCATAAAGTTTTAAGTGCCTCTGTTGTATCAAAAACACACGCACTTAAATTAGAGTTATATATTAAGAGCAATTAAACAGGTCAATATGCAGGTAATGAGACGTGTAGAATCTTGTCATGAAATACGATGTAGAAGTCGTAGCAATTCAAAAATATCATACACACTGCAAACTGGATCAAAGCGCTGAAAGCACCGAACGCATCGGACAGGAATGCTCAGCTTAAAGCACATTAACCCCCAGAAATAGAACTTTGTTTTCTCATTTAAAAAAAGCTGCTCTGTATTTTGTTTTCTCTCTCTTAATTGTACATCACATGACGTATACACGCTATTTCAATTACTTTGTTATAACAATGTACTTGTGTGTGTGTCTGTGTAAGCGTGCGTGCGTGGGTGTGTGTGTGTGTGTGTGTGTGTGTGTGTGTGTGTGTGTGTGTGTGTACAAGTTATGAAAATTATACAACATAACATTCTCTGTAAAGAAAGCTATCCAGCTACCTTACGGATTGTCGGTTTCTCTACTCAGGTGCCAATTCGTAACTGAAATAATGCAAGGACGGGCACCAGTGGTCTTCCTCCACCAGTAAAGCTTCAACATTGTAAATGAGACTAATGATTTATTTCCTATATCAGTTATATAATTATAAGATAACACTTTTTTCTTTCAAATGGTTTATGAGAGATACATGTACATAAATAATGTATAGAAAATGAAAGAAACAAGTTGAGCCTTCTAGGGTTTGAACAAAGGCCCTTATTTTCAATGTAGTGTACGTAATTCTAGCCGATTTGAATAATTCTTCAAAGGAAAGATAATGCATAACGATGGCCATACCTTAAATAATGAAAACAAGATTTCCCCTAGAATAAATATTGAACTTAGGTAGGTCGATTGAAATGTCTAGATTATACATTAAGTGCCATTGAAGCAGCACAACTCTTTAAAAGTGATTAAGCGTAAGTTTGTTGCTACAGAGAAAATCCCGAGATCAGATAAATCAGTAATATTTTGAAATACACTGGTTTTGTACACGTCATGTAGTAGCAAACAAAGAATTGCTTTAAATGTATCAGTCAATCCTTCCGATAACAAACGAAACACAATAATATCAAAAGCCAAAAACATGACTATTGTATTTATAATAAAGGGGATGACAAATTTGTCTTCCTTATTGGAAGAAAGAAACATAAACTTTATTTTGGCAGGCTGTTTTCAGTTGTATGAAAAGGAAACGAAAAAAACAAAAACGACAACAACAACAAAAACGTAACGCTTCTGTTTCGACATAAAAGTCGTTGTCGAGTTCTAATGACACAAACATCACTTGCATATTGTCAAATTTGCCGTTCTGGGCGTTCATTAAGTCAGTATAGTTGCCTTGGCAAAGGAAGTTTTCCAAGGTAAAATACTATTTTAACAGGGCAAAGTCAAATTTGTCATGGCAAATGCAAGCTTTGCATGCATTTTTACAAAAACTAGGAAAAACATTTCACTTGCATAATTATCAATATATCAATATCAATATATATTAAGGAAATGTTGCCATTGACTCAAATAATTGGTACCTCTTCTTTTAACATATTGCATAATTACATTCTGCTATTTTGCTAATATGACACTTGTTGTATTTCCGAGAATGAATCATTTTTCCTTAAGAATTGTGTTTTGCATGAAAAACAAACCGAGTATTTTTAAATAATGTATTTAGGATATAAATAGAATTGTTGCAAAAGTCATTCTTTTACTACGCTAAGTCATTGCATTGCCAATTAAGTTTTTCTTTATGATAAATAGACAGATGAATAGGCTTTTGTTATTTAAGCTAGTCATTATATAATACTATGAATAAGATGATAATAACAGGACAAAATAGGCGTAACTTTTTTCATCGGGTTATTACGTTTCAAACTATTACTTTAGATTGGTACACATATAATAGATGCGTTTCTAGTGTTTGAGCATATAAGCAGTCCAATACAACACGTGTTAAACCGACATTTGTAAAGGAAATATACACTTATTTTAAATTTCAAAATGGTTTCTTTATGGACACTGACGATTTTCCTCGCCTTGGTATCGAGTAGTATTGAATTTGTTCAATCACATCCATTGGAGAAATCAGCTGCCAGGTAAAGATTTTTTTCTAAACAATTCCAAGTAATTCGTTTGTTTGCTCGCACTATTGCTTATTTCATAATAATGGACATAATATTATATGTTATTTTGGTTTTGGAGTGATATATGTGGATATATTACCTGTTAAGATTTTATATCACCCGAGCCGTTAGGCGAGGGTGATATTTTATCTTGGCAGGTAATATATCCACATATATCACTCCAAAACCAAAATAATAATTTTATTACCCTTCCCCTGCCGAGTTTAGACGATTTTTTAAAAAATCATTGCTGTTTCAAATGAAACGTCGAAATAAGATTCCCTTTAGGATACCTCTTCGTCACAACATGACGTCACATAAATACATGACGTATTTTTCCTGTACCTTACGAAAGTAAACAAGAGAAAAGGAGTAGTCTATTGAACGCACTTTTTTGTAATTAATATCAAGCTTTCACAAGGTCATATTTGTTTTTGATACTGATGGTAATATGTATCATTACTCTACTTTGGTAAATATTGATCATTTGACAGTTAAAAAGTGCTTTTAAATCGGAATTTACACCGCGTAAAATCGAACCGTACGCGCATCACCTCGGCGCATGTTGTTTACAACGTTGGGTACCAAACGGGGAAATTTAGTGTGTATATTACCCGTCTGGCTCGGTTATATCAATTTCTTTCGGGTGATCAATATCCAATCAAAAAGGCGGAAAAAATCTGGATGGGTAATAAAATTAATTATTTGTAATGAAAAGTATCTTTCCCAGATCAAAATTGTCTCGGTAAAATATTTGACAATACTATGTCGTTTACATAAAAGTCATAAAAGACAGATAAGCAACTTGATGTATCAATATTCAATTCATGTGAATGCCATAGCTTCAAAATTCATTAAATTTAATAACATCTTTTAAAACTGTAACATTAAAAATAGAGTTTTATATTAAATCATATAATAAACCATCACTGTCTCTGTCATTATTATGTGAATGTGAAAGAAAATAAAGAAATGCTTTAATTAATGTATCTATTTTATTTTTTATTTGATTCTATCTATAAAGGTTAAAAAAAAATATTTTCTTGTCGAATCTGTTTGTCACTATCCTACAGCTAAAAGCTGTTTAATTTCCTGTTTGCACAGATATGTAAACTGTGATAAAAAGGGTTTTAATGAATTTGATTTCAAAATAATGATATAAAAAGAAAGTTTCGAAAAATGTACATAAAATACTTATCAAAATAACATCAAATGTAAACCATTTCATAACATAATGGAATGAATTTAGAGAACACCGGAAAACGGCAAATAATTCACCGTTTAATTGTCCGTTTAATGTATTAAACGCGAAAAATACAGAGACATAGCAATTATTATATCACTTTGGCAACAAGCAACCATGATTTTAATTTTCTTTTCTTTTTCATGAAGTGTTTTATCGGTCAAACATGTCCGATATTGACTTATGTGATAAACTATAAGATTATATTTTTTACATAACAGTGGTATGAGTGTACTGAAGACGGAGGATTTGGAGCAAGATGGTTGGAGGATGGTATTTAGAGGGACATCTGGCAATGGCCATAGTGTTTACCATGCTTGGATTGACGGTACTTTTATCCATAATAGCAATGATTATCTTAACAATCCACATTTTATTTATTATTTGAATCGTTTACTTTTCTTCACAAATTTATTTTTCAAATGTGGTGTGGCAGCTATTATCAGTTGTTCTTTACTTCATTTCAGTTTTATAATATTGTTCTAGTCAATCGGAGTCATTGATTGCAATACATTGTATTGTGTTGAATATCCTTTACTGCTTAAGCCGGTAAATTTACCAATGTCTCGCATGATAGCACTCAATAAAAATTGAGCCGTGTCACGACAAAACCAACATAATGGGTTTGCGACCAGCATGAATCCAGACCAGCCTGCGCATTCGCGCAGTCTGATCAGGATCCATCCTGTTCGCTTACAAACCCTATAACAAGTATAGAAACTGATAGTGAACAGCATGTATCCTGATTAGACTGCGCGGATGCGCAGGCTGGTCTGGATTCATGCCGGTCGCAAACCCATTGTTATGGTTTTGACGTGACGCGGCTCAAATTGTTTTCATTACTCTTGAGGGATCTTCCTTTTGGAAGAGTGTTAGCGAGGCAAACAAGTAGACATGACGATAAGAAAGTCAAATAAAATAGCTTGACATAAAACATCTAAAACATTTAAAAAAAAAAAACAACAAAAGAAATACTACTCCCCTTCAACAATACGAATATTTAAAACCTTTTCAGTCTTCTTGGTCTACCAAAACATTGTCATATCTGACTAAACAAATCTTCCTCCTAAACAATGTCATATCAACCTGAACATCTCTTTCCAGATATCTTCCTGGTCTAAATAAATACGTTTGTATCTACGTTTCTTCCGTGTCATACCCATGTTAAAATTATCATAAGCTGCTTTAATTAAAGATGTTGAATACTTAAAATAAAAGTACTGAAGTTAATAAAACTGAAACAAAACATAACCACAATTTAAAAATGTAAATTGTCTTTAATGCTAGGAATTTAATAATGATTGATTACATTTTTGAGCAATTTTTCTTTTCTTTTCTTAAACACATTCAGTTTCGCAAATATGCACTTATGGATTCAGTTTTGTTTTTTTATTAACATTGTAAATTGAAAAGTCAAAATGTATAACGAATAAAAAAGCATTAGACATACCGCTGTAATTGTAAGCTTTTCCAATATTGTTATTTATTAAAGCTATTTCAATTTTTGTATGTATATTTACTTAAAATGTCCTTATTTACCAACATTTCATTTACATCATGTTAAAATTGAACAGTATATGTAGAGTGTTATTTTATGTTTCGTCATTTTCAGGAAAGAATTCAAACACAGACAAACCAGTTTCCATGAAACGTTCTCATGGTTTACATTATCGGGATAACATCTTAGACAACTGGACAAACCTTGGTATCAAGATGGTTAAATTTGCGTTCTATGATACTGACAAAGAGGTAGCGTACGTGATCTTCAACGGGGTTGACAGCGACATACACAACTGGTTTGATAGGAAACGTGTGATTGATTCGAGCTGGGCAGACCTGACGTCAAAAAGTGTCTTCAACTTTTTCTCTATTACAGGTCATTACAACGACAAGATACATGATCGTCGTTTTTACATCAACAGAAATTATGGCGGATGTCCAAATGACCGTGGTCACCTAATAGTTATTAATTCTGCTGTTCCCTCTCCCATATGTTTGTTTGACAGCCAGCCATCCTACCCAACGTTTATGTATTCAAAATATAATTCGGTCGACTTCTTTCAGAGAAGAATGTTTGGCATCGCGGACTTCATGGTGGTTTTCATAAAGACAAGCGGTTAATTGATTGAATGTTAACACCACAGTGACAAAATACCGTCTTTGATCAAAACTTATATAAGAACGCAAATCATTTGCAATTGTTATTTTTCAAGGACACGTTTTTCTGCTAATTAAACTGTTAAACGTATTGCTATGTTACGTTTATGCAATGTTTCTTTTTTTTCTGATTACATTTAATCGAAACAACTCTAACAATAACAATAAGTAATCTGAATTATTGACCCTGATACATAAACAAATATGAACGAATAAAAATTGCATAATCGTGTTATTATTTGTTTCACAAATATGAAAGTATTTAGCAAATGAGATATAATAATCTTGAGTTAAAAGGGTGTTGTTTCCAAAATTAGGCGCCAGTAAGACCTAATGATGATTAAATTAATATTATGACGTCATCCCTTTGTTCTGACGTACTGTACTTTTAACACAGTACATCAGGTTGTCCAATACTAATGTGAAAGTCCAATATAAATCGTGATACGCATAAATATTAGACAGCATGCCTTGTAGTGAAAGAAACTTGTATGACCACAGGACTGGAATTTCATCCTTATAAAAAATAAGTACCACATTACCTCTTATATCAGAAGTAGATATGAGTAATTCAACGCCTTTCCCCACCCATTACCACGGGGGTGGAACCCCATATCTATCTCAAAAATGAGCATCGGTAAAAAGTATATGTGAATTTCCGCTGCTCCAGATGTGAAGCATAGCACCAGATGTGGCTGTGAAAATACATGTATGTCAATCGCAGGGTAAGTTTTCATCTTTTTAAACAGTTATATAAAATTCAATCAATTTTAAAGAAAATCGAAATGTGATTCTACCCTCTTGACTCTCCTCTATATTACCAATTTTTGTTTTGGATTTCTATGCAGGCTTCATCGAGATATTCTTTCCGTCGTTGGTTCTGGTGTCCCAAAACATGCAATGTTAATGAAGAAAATGTCACTAAACGGACTCAAAAACAGAGATTTAAAGAAATCTAACCATTCAGACAAATCCTGATTTAAACATTTATTGAAATTTTGCTACAAACGATGGAGTCGCTGCTCGAAATTGCATTTGAGCTCCATATGTGCTGAAGAGATCCATAAGTGATGTAGAAAACCATCTTCAAAACATCGGATCATTTCCATATAATCGATATGATTATAATGAGATAATCACTCAGGTCTATCTATATTACTACGCATTTGAACTCATACCGTGCATTGTATCATAGTTTGGGGACCTTTCTGTTGAAAATGTGTCAGAGTTAAATCGTATACATATACATGCACAGTTCGTTAACTGGAGTGCATGTATTACTTACCCGCACTCCAGAGCATGCCCATTTATTGGCTCATTTTTGCTGGGGTTTACTTACTGTGACGGAAGAGAAAGGGAAAGCGACAGAAATATCATATTCAGATGCTCGTTCATTGGTTACTTTTTCCCCGGGGTTTCATATTATGACAACAGGGAACGTGTTTTTATGTTTGACTATGATACGTCCCCTCGTACAAATCAGATACCCTCGTGTTTCGATGCTCTTTCTATTACATATTCTACAACAATGCACTCAAAATTTATATCTATTTCCTAAACAAAACAAAAACATTGTGAGAAATAGTTCCTGCATTTCAATTTTTATTCTTAAATTAACGTTCATCTGTAAGTTTCACATATTAAAAATATTTTATATAAATATCAAGATTATCCAATGAAAAGCGACGTTACAAACGTGCAGATTAAAAAAAAGAGTACTATGTTTAATCAGCGTGGAATATTCGTATCTCGTTTTAAAATAATAAAGTAAAAGTTGGATGTGTCATCTTGAATAGATAGAATGAATAACTGCCTGAGAATAACGACACTAGCAAGCGTCCTTGTTTGTTTGGAATACATTACGTCACACATTTCCTGATCGACACGTATGACGTCACACAATGCCGGCGTCTTTCGCCATTCCATAGAATATGCTTTCCGTGTTATCTAACAGGAATGCGGGTGTATCGAACTCCGCCAGTTTACCTTTGTCCAGGACCATAATCCTTGAAATATTACAAATATAAATACATAACTACGATTATAAGTTTTTATTATATACTTATAAATAAAATATTGAGAAATATGGATGAAATAAAATGCATATTTTCATTTTCCGTATTTGCACTGTAAAAATTTATTTTTCACTGCAGTGAAACATATTTTCCGTATTTTCACTGGTGTCTTGCCGGACTACTTTCTTTTAAATTCTCCCAGTACACAAAATTTAAGGGAAAGTCTTTCAAATTTTAATGTCAAAAAAGAGAAAAATGTATATAATAAACAGAAAATTCAAGTTTTTTCTATAAATACACGATTTATTTTCATCTTGTGGCATGAAAATTACCATATTTCACTTGTGGCTACCGCCACTCATAAAATATTTATTTTCATCCCACTTGATGAGAATAAATCATGTATTTATAGAAAAAAACTTGAAAATCCTATATATATTGTCATTACACATGCGTATTACATTTAAATAAATAGCTCTTAAATACATTTTGGAAAATATTCATTTTGTATAGATTGATTTCAAGATTCATAAAGTTTTTTTTCTATCGAAGATCCCACAGTGTATCTTTATAATACTTCAAATAATTATTTACAAATTTGGCAAGCGGAGAGAGCGTTTCAATGACCTACTCGCCATCTTGCTTTGGTCACTATTTTAAGCGACGGTCGGTATTTACAAATAGAAAAACTGATTTTGAACGAAATAACGTAAAGTACATTAAGTTTGTTAAATAATAGATGTATAACATAAACTTGTTTACCTGTCATAATCCATCACTGTACTAAGTCTATGAGCAACTGCTAATATTGTACACTCACTGAATTGTTTACGGATGGTTTCTGAATTATTTAAAAATGAAATACATGTGACACAGCTTGAAGAAATAGAAATTTATACTACTGTTATTTCGTAGAGTTAGTTCACTTTGTTTAGAGAAATTTCTCAGCTTATGGGTCGCCTTGTGTGAAATATTAACGCAAGCATTAAAACTATTTAGCACTTTTGTGCTTTGTCCGTCTTCATTTACGACGATTAAGGACATGTGACACAGCTTAAAGAATGGACTGAACACTTATTTTGCTGTTATTTAGGTAGAGTTACTTCCCTTTGTTTAGAGAAATTTCTATCTACTTGGCCTTGTATGAACAATTATTATTTGCAATCTTTTACCTTGAATGAGATCATCTGTCTCCATATCAACAGCTGCAGTTGCCTCGTCTAGTATGAGAATCTTTGTTTTGTGTAAGAGTGTTCGTGCTAAACAAACTAATTGTCTCTGTCCGACACTGAAATATGATCAAAAGTCAGAAAATTATGATGATACCATTTTAATTTAAAAGGTGGGAGAAGACGCCCGGTGCCACTTCGTGCATTATGCCAGACACATGCTAGCACCGAAGCTGCACCATCGGCCTTCATAACCGGATAGCTCCCCTTTCTAAGTCAACGAATCTAGTCTCGGGGAATCAAACCCACAGCTACGTGGGAGACTTAATTTGAAATTAGCAATCTCATTCCCTGGTCCCTGGAGACCCCATTGATTGATCAACAAGTAGATTAATCTCTTTTTCTATTGTATTTTAAATATAGTGCTGAGCGTTAAAACCAGGCATCTCCATTCAGGTTTGTTTCTGTTCCCCTTGATGTCAGACTCCTTTTTAGAGAAACAGATATGACATTCTTAACCCTTGAGCCAGATGACTGCTTCTTGTGTCTAACGTGGTTTTACCAGTACCAATGCACGCTTATTTACTATTTTCTTTCTTTTATTCTTGGGAAATAATTTACAAACAATACGAAAATCTGGCTTTGGGCCATTAAATTATTTCCGGTGCTCTGTACATAGGGATATTTTGACTTTACAGATTATCTAAAGGTACCTTAAGTTTTGTCCGGATTCGCCGCATTCAAACTCCAGCCTCGCCTCCTGGCTCATAACAAACTCCTTTAGATGCGCACACTCGATGGCGAACCATATACTCTCATCGTTATAGTGGTTGAATGGATCTAAATTGTTCCTTTAAACGATCCGGAAAATAGGCATCATGGGTCCTAATTTAACAAAATGCGAAACGATCGTTATATGACACAGTGAAACTAAACTTCTTGTTTTCCTGAAACATCATTTGTCATTACTGATTAAAGAACGTAAGTGTCGGAGGAGGGACTTTACTCCCGATTTTTTTTTTCTAAAATAGGACGAATTGATTTTCGTTTGTTAAAACGTTAGCGGCAAATGACTTAGAAACGGCATCTGTTATGATAATTTATATAGATAAAAATGACCATATCAAACTTAGAACTAATTTTATCGATCATTGCAAGACACACATTCTTTAGAAAAATTTAAACTGATTTAAAAATATGAAAGTTAGACGATCAAATATAGACATAACACGCCATGTCTCCTCCCTGCCATAAATCAAGTTTTTGGATACATTCACTTGAGATATGTTGTTATCCCACGAGTCCGTAGGACTCTTTTTTAGTTGAAAATAACTGTTTTGCTTTAGTTTATCAGAATACTTGTATAAAATTTTAGGTATATGTCAATTAAACTTTTTTCTAATCCAGAGTTTTACAAGATATATAACAATACGTTTGACAGACCTGTGGAAGTATAGTTAGTTTCTGTCTCAGTTCATGAAGACCCAGTGTTGATATATCTACACCATCGATCACTATAGCACCGTCCGCCGATTCTATAAGCCGGAAAAGAGCGAGTGCCAGCGAAGATTTCCCGGCTCCCGTTCTACCTACTATCCCCACCTGAAGAAAGTGATGAATGAATGAATGAATGAATGAGTGAGTGAGTGAGTGAGTGAGTGAATGAATGAATGAATGAATGAATGAATGAATGAATGAATGAATGAATGAATGAATGAATGAATGAATGAATGAATGAATGAAAATCTCAAGTGTACATAAGTACGAAACAGTGAAAGAAAAAATAAACAATTTAAACTCTGTAGAGCGACCATCTGTACAACAATACATGTAATTCATTTACATCAAATGTTCAAAAAAAATATTAAAAAGAACACAAAGAATCAGATTAAATATGGAATTTAACTAATCAGAGTAACACCTCCCAGTCCCAGATACAAGGTACTAGTATATCTCTACACCTCAGAAAGGTTGTAATATATATAAAAAATGGAATAATCAAGAATTTTAGAAATACAAATGTAATATGAGAGTCAAGGTTTTCAAAAACTTTTTCTCCCTTCTGATAGTAACACGTGTATCATCGTACACCAGGTCAACCTTCTCCCTATAGCGGGTTCTTGTATCCTGAAAGTCTAATCCTAACCAAAGCTGTGGCCAACTGAGGCCAGATGCTGTGAAACTATCGCTTTTAATCCCACTGCGCTAGACATGGAAAAAAATGAAGCTATAAAAAAGGAACATTCTCCACATTGCCATCTTACAAAATGAAAGTATTCAAATAGCAGGACACCGCCAAGATTAAACAAAACATTGACAAAACCCACGTATGCAAAATTTCCAAATCATTTTGCATATACCTCGGTAGACAAGGCTATATACATGTATTTGCACATATCTCGTTGAAAGTGTCGTATATGTTTTGAACATACTCCGATAGTTATTGTCGTATATTTCTATATACTAGTATATCTTGAAAAAGTGATATATCTAATACATCCCTTGGCAGTAGATGTTGTCATTTTGGTACATACCTCGGTGGTAGTGTTGTATATTTTGTACATACTTCGGATGGTAGTGTTGTATATTTTGTACATACCTCGGGTTATAGGGTTGTATATATTGTACATACCTCGGGTGGTAGGGTTGTATATTTTGTACATACCTCGGGTTATAGGGTTGTATATATTGTACATACCTCGGGTGGTAAGGTTGTATATTTTGTACATACCTCGGCAGGAAGCGTTTTATATTTTATACATACCTCGGGTGGTAGGGTTGTATATGTTGTACATACCTCGGCAGGAAGCGTTGTATATTTTGTACATACCTCGGGTGGTAGGGTTGTATATTTTGTACATACCTCGGGTGGTAGGGTTGTATATTTTGTACATACCTCGGGTGGTAGGGTGGTATATTTTGTACATACCTCGGGTGGTAGGGTGGTATATTTTTGTACATACCATGGGTGGTAGGTTGGTACATTTTGTACATACCTCGGGTGGTAGGGTGGTATATTTTTGTACATACCTCGGGTGGTAGGGTTGTATATTTTGTACATACCTCGGGTGGTATGATTGTATATTTTGTACATACCTCGGGTGGTAGGGTGGTATATTTTGTACATACCATGGGTGGTAGGTTGGTACATTTTGTACATACCTCGGGTGGTAGGGTGGTATATTTTGTACATACCTCGGGTGGTAGGGTGGTATATTTTGTACATACCTTGGGTGGTAAGGTTGTAAATTTTGTACATACCTCGGGCGGTAGGGTGGTATATTTTGTACATACCTCGGGTGGTAGGATGGTATATTTTGTACATACCTCGGGTGGTAAGGTGGTATATTTTGTACATACCTCGGGCGGTAAGTTCGTTTATATTGTACATACCTCGGGTGGTAGGGTGGTATATTTTGTACATACCTCGGGTGGTAAGGTGGTATATTTTGTACATACCTCGGGTGGTAAGGTGGTAAATTTTGTACATACCTCGGGTGGTAGGGTTGTATATTCAGTGACACGTTCAGCTGATATGATGTTCATCTCCATCTCACTGATTGCAAACACTCCAAAGTTCAATGTTATTGTAAGCTGAAATGTGGCAATATTTATCTCAACACACACACTATGTAGTCAAACCTTTGCTTTTCAGTGTCAGTTTAAAACATATTTATTGTAGCCCGATAGCGAAACAATTTCATTCAACTTATATCAATTACTTTCGAGCCAGCTTCCTGAAACCAACCAGTACTGGGTGTCATATGAGAAATCATGGTCGTGACCCGAGTATGGCTCGAACCCATGGTCCCTGGGCTGAGAGGCAGACACCTTAACCACTAGACCACCGCTCCCCTTGACAGTGTTGGTGAGACTTAAAGTGCTATGTGGCAATTACTTACAATTCCCCGATGCATTTTATGATTTTGATTTTCCATTTAATTTATTTCATTATCGCTTCATTTTCCGAAATTTTGAGATCCTTGGTTGATGATTGAATACTGCGTAGAATGTTAGGTTCGAGATTGTGTGCTTTTCGTTGTTTCTCATGAACTGACTCAACCAAACCGAATCAAATTTTTACTCTCGATTGATCTTTCTTTTCCAGACTGTTAAATGGTTTTATAGTCAGCATTTAATTTGCCTGTACTACAGAAATGGCTTTTTTTAACTTTAACGACAATCAGGAAATTTATTTGACAGTGGCATACTTGCACAGCATAGGTGACCGACATCCCAACTTGCGCGCCGTTTAAATCATAGGAAACTAGGGCAAACAATGCCGCCAAGAACGCCACGAAATTTCCCATCAATTCAAGTCGCCATCCTACCCATCTGGTGAACAAATAAAACAAAATATTATGTTACCTACATAACAATTACAATATGTGTACGTTTATGAAGAACTACTAGGGTGCCCGTTCGTGCCTGATATAATGTACGGATTGGCAGACAAGATCCCCCCTAGTAAAACAAGAATGTCGGAGTGTCGGTTTGGCAAAATAAAAAAAATCAAACAGTTCCTAATCAAACTGAAAGGAAATACAAGAGAAGTGAACACTAAATATCTGGCACTTTGTTAGGAATGAACTTGCACTTTTCAAAATGAATGTCAGCTGAATACATAGACCTATACTTTTAGAATTAGAAAATGTTGATTTTAAATTGATCACAATATACATGTATTTCTTTGGAAAGAGGATACATATGCTTTGATGATTTTACGAAATGGGAAACATATCACCGTCAAAAAATTCATTCATCTTTTTAGATTATAATTAATTATGTCAACAAGATTAAATCTTTATTTTATATTTTACCTTGCGCCAGAAATTGCGGCGTAATAAAATTTGATATTTTCATCAATGCGTTGTCTTGATTCCTGCACAAATCGTTCCGGACATCTATATGCTCGTATTACACTGGCACCAGTAATCGTCTCACTGTCAATGAAAGTAACATTTCGTGAAAATTCGTTTCGGAGCAAAATTTTTACTACTCCTCGTCGGCGTCACATCATCATCATCATCATTATTTTTATATTATCATTACGATCTTTGTTATTATAATCGCCATTATCATCATCATCGTCGTCGTCGTCGTCATTATTATGAACATCATTATCATCATCGTCATCATCATCATTATATTATCATCATCGTCGTCGTTATCATAATCATCACCATCGTAATCATTATCAGCATCATAATTATCCTCCTTATCATAATTATCATCATCATTATCTTTATCGTCATTATCATCATCGTCATTATCAGCATCATCATCATAATTATCATCATAATCATTATTATCACCATCATTATTATTATCATCATCATTATTATTATAACCATCATCATCATTACCATCATCATCATCTTCATTATCATCATAATCATCATCAACATCATCATTATTATTACTGGTATGCACTTTAAGTCATAAAAGTAGCTAAGTTTATTTTAGAGCTGAGGGACTTTATACAATTATACTGAAAAATGTTATTTTTATTTTCCAACTCATTTTTCTGTTACATGTAATATATCAGCGCCAATTCTAGTTTTGTCTTTATTTAAATCATTCATTACAAACTGTGTAAAGACTTCCGTTAACTCAATTATGGATCAAACACAACACTCAAATGAAGATGATAATCCTCTGTTTATTGCACATGGCATAATCGGTTTTCGTACAAGAATTGTTTAAATTAAACTACATTATGCAATGTCGTACGCTGTTGTTTCATAGAAACTGTTCTCACCTGAAGTGGTTATAAACAGGTGATCGTTTAACAGACTCTGTTCTTCTCATCTGTCGTGCTGTTGGAAGATAAAACCTCTGAAATAGTTCATACAGCTTACTTTGTAGCTTTAATATCATGTCACATGTCATGTCTCATATTATTATACATTTGTCATATCATTTTATATATATCATAATCAAACTTTACACCATATAAGATATAGCCAATGCGCGATTTTAGCATTTGCGCCATCTGGGACATTTTAAGTGTCAGGAAACATGTAACGTTCCAATGTTAGAACTTATAGCCCAACTCATTTGCTTTTGTTTTATTCTTAAATTATGTGTTTATACAATCACGCCCGGCAAACTGTCGCTCCACTTCAAAATTGTGGTGTACGGTAAAACGAGCGAACGGCATTTCCGAGATAGAGCGGAAGGCCGATTTAAACGCCTAATTGTAAGTATTGTTTATGTTTTTGTCTTGTTATTCATTTAAGTTGTATTTTTTCGAAAAACGGAAAATGTAGTTCCGTGTAGGATTGATTTAGGCTTCCAATGATTTAAGCTGTTACAAAATGAAAATTATATTAAGCCCGGGAGAACTTTTCTCCCTGACGAAGCGAACGATGATTTGTAGAATATTGAACTTCCCAACAATAGAAATGCCATACCCTTCAGATTTCTTGAAAAAGTGTATTAGTAAATGATCAATCCGTAATAAGAACTTGTCATTCGTGCAAAATAGATTACTCCTGAAGGATTTGTTAAATTTGTAAAACGATATTTTTCGAAAGTAGTGGAGCGAAAGGGCAAGAGATGGAGCAAAAGGTTCGATGTTGAGCGCAAGGCGATATTAATTTGACGTATTAGGAGGAGCGTAGTCTATCATTATTTATATATAAAAGCTATAGAAGTTAAAATAGACATGATCAAGTGTTAAGACCGAGATATACATGTATATACCTTTTAAAGACAACTAATAAAGTGTGATACCGGTATCCTTTCAACGATTATAGCGTAATAAATGTAATCGCGAAGGTGTTCACCTATGGCTGCTGTGTAGATTCCATTATTTATGTTCGAAATTTGGATGAGGCCCGACCATTGAATCATACACATGTATGCATGGCATAATACAGGATGCCTCTTATTCGAGGTCAATCATGATTTTTCACACGGTAATGTACATTTAAAAACGTGTGTCCGTGCAAATTCGACAAAATCGAATATTTTCAGTTCTACCGCGAACAAATGTTTCCGAGCAGGTACGTGTAACGCGATTGTTCACGCCAAAATGTTATGTTTATCGAAAAGTTAGATATTCAAGGTGCAGAACAGAAACAAAGTTATGCAATGCATGGAACACATTAAATTAAATGGATCACTTCTACCGAGTTCAGATCACAATGACTTTCCGTCATTAATAGCTCTAACGTACCTGTTCAGAGCAAACACAAATAAGCCACGTTTTCATGAATTTATAAGGTGAGGAATCGCTATGAAAATGGTTGACAAGGTGTCAGTCGATATAAGGATGTAACACGTGTTTCAGTTATGTTTCAAGATACTTCCTCCCTTATTTAGCATTGTTGTTTAGTTTTTTTATTTTCCTCTCAAAGGGTAAATAGAAATGTTTACTTTTTATAATCAAACACTGCAGTACAAATCTTGGTTTAAGAAAAAAATGAGTTAATATAAATATCTAAGATTTTGTTTGTTAAACTATGAACAAAACGAACGTAATAAAAAAAGGCAGAGCTCAGTCGGTGTACGGACTAAAATTATCAATAATATAATAGACCTAGTTAAAGTAGAAATTTCTATTTACACTTTGAAAGGAAAATAAAAAACTAAACAACAATGCTAAATAAGGGAGGAAGTATATTGAAACATAACTGAAACACGTGTTATATCCTTATAACGACTGACACCTTGTCAACCATTTTCATAGCGATTCCTCACCTTATTCACGAAAATATATCTCGGTCTCAACACTTGATCACGTCTATTTTAACTTCTATAGCTTTTATATGTAAAAATTCATAGACTACGCTCCTCCTAATACGTCAAATTAATATCGCCTTGCGCTCAACGTCGAACCTTTTGCTCCACCTCTTGCCCTTTCGCTCCACTACTTTCGAAAAATATCGATTTACAAATTTAACAAATCCTTTAGGAGTAATTTATTTTGCACGAAGGACAAGTTCTTAATACGGATTGATCATTTACTAATACACTTTTTCAAGAAATCTGAAGGGTATGGCATTTCCATGGTTGGGAAGTTCAATATTCTACAAATCATCGTTCGCTTAGTCAGGGAGAAAAGTTCTCCAGGGCTTAAAGTAATTTTCATTTTGTAACAGCTTAGATCATTGGAAGCCTAAATCAATCCTACACGGAACTACATTTTCCGTTTTTCGAAAAAATACAACTTGAATGAATAACAAGACAAAAACATAAACAATACTTACAATTAGGCGTTTAAATTGGCCTTCCGCTCTATCTCGGAAATGCCGTTCGCTCGTTTTACCGTACACCACAATTTTGAAGTGGAGCGACAGTTTGCCGGGCGTGACAATAGACAGGACTGATTTTGAGAATTTGGCTCCCTATAAGATGCTAGAGGCATTTTGTAGTACAAGTGGTATCTTGGTGTATTTTACCTATTAAAGGTATGCTGAATCCGATAAAGGTGGATACCAAATTGAAAAAACTTGATCTTGACCATTGAAATGGCCATTTAAAATGACCACTAAAATGGCCGCCAAATTTCTTTATCATAAATGATTTTATCAAATAAAACTTTTAAGGAAAGGAAAAGCCTGAAATTTGTCACAAAGCATGTTTAGGTAAAAAATCATAAGTATTGCACCTTATAATTAACATAGAAACTTAAATAAATGCTAAATCATGCTCTAAATAGACAAATGGTCCGACATATTCAAGATGCAGATCACTTCTTATAGGAACAATATAATTATAGTGTTGAAGAAAGATATTCCTTATTTGAAGATCAGTAGATGAAAATAAGCACTTTGCGCGATGCGAACATCAAACACTCTTGCTGCTCTATCGCATATGTAGGCAAGAGGTACTGCTTGAGATGGGTAAAAATGTCAATTCAGAGTTTCCACTGGGTTATCGGTACGTCGTCTATTGTCTTTTCTTATGGTTCAGTCACATTCCTCGACTGTCTTCTCTACTATTGTTCGTTTCTTTATTAGTTCCATCAACATTGAAGTCCTACATAGCAGTTCTGCTTGTTGCGAGTTATACCACTTTGCTCTGTAACCGTTAATCAGACGTCATCAGTTCGTCTCATGTGTCGATGCATCGTGGATGGTTTCTACTGAGTCAATCCTGTTCTCGATCTCTATTAATCAGTCCACTGCGTACCGTTTCTGTTAGTTGTCAATTCTCTGGTCATCGTTTCCAACGAAACTCGAAGTTTTCAAAGTACTATCTGTATCGATCTCTCGTTCTCATATCTTAGTCCTTTCACGCTACTCGTTTATGTTACTCTGTTAATCGATACTCGTCGAGAGTTTTCGTTAGTCGGTCCACTTGTCTCCCTTGGCTTTGTAGATCATTACTTCTGTATCTGTTTCGTCCGCTGTTCCTAGTTCTGTTACTCGGTTCTGATGCTTCGTTATCTCACCGTTCTTAAGTCACGTCGATGCCGTCTATGAGTTCTTCTATAATCAGATGTGTCACCGTTTTCTTGTTGTCAATTCTTCTGTCATCGATTCCCGTCTCTATTATCGATCACCGTCTTCGTCCTTTTGTATTCAGTTATCGTCTATGTTATTCTGTTATCGGTATTCGTCTCTATTTTTTCTGTTAACAATCCTCGTCTCCTCTGTTTTGTTATCGATCCCTGTCTCTGTTCGTTTGTTGTCATTTCTTTTGTTATCGGCCCCTGTCTCTGTTCTTCTGTTAGCGGTACTCGTCTCTGTTCGCTTGTTGTCAGTTCTTGTCTCCGTTCTTCCTTCTGTTATCGGTCGTCGTCTTCGGTCTTGTACTTTCGGTACTTGTTTCCTGTTCCGTTAAGGTCTTCTCTTGTTTCTATTCTTGCCGTCATTCTGTGTCTATGTCCTGGTTTTGTCAGTCTTGTAGTCATTTATTCGTTCAGTGGAGTAGCGGGGGATCGAACTCACGACCCCTTGATTTGTAGGCAAACAGTGTTACCACTGCACCATAGCGCCCGCTCTGAATAATAACCATTTTTGAAAACCTTTTATACATTAAATACTATTTCAATGGCTAACAAAGGGTGTATTACAATTATATTTTAACACCTCTATTATGTAGCCAACCTACGTGACTTTTATAAATGGTCAAAGAAATTATTACTCCATTTTTTACAAGTAGTATTTTTATATATAAATTTGTTGTTACTTTAATATATCCTGGAAATTTATTGGAGGGTACCCGGAATTCTAATGTATATCAAATGATGTGATAATCCTCTTGTAGAATTATTCAAAACCGTGACTGAATTCCAAAATTTTCGAGAGCTGCCATGGCATAGCAATCACATGTAGCAATATCCCGGTTTTAGACTTTTTATGACTCGATGAAAATATGGTGTTGTTATTGTTGTTGTTGTTTCTAACTTTAACTTTAATTTTCAAAGTTAATAGTCACTTATTTTTAAACAAGATGGTAAACATTTGTTGTTTTCTGTATTTTTGTTAAGAATGTGATAAAGTATACACTTCTAAGTTTAAGATTATCGATTATCCATCGTATCCCTGAATGTAGTTATAATTGAATCTAAAAAATGAATTATGCAGATATTATTTTTGGCAGAAAACAACAAATACAAACAAAACAACACACAAAAAACCTACATGCAGCATACATGTGTAATGTTTACAATGTGCTGAAAAACGATTCTTTATAAATTTCAACATTTCAGAAAGTGACACATTTTATAAAAGAATGGGACAGAAATGTTATTTAAAAAGTAGGTTGGACATTTTTAACCTAGTTTGCTCAACACTCAATTATCACATTTTTATATATAAACCTGAGGTACATAAAATTGACAGAAAACAACTTTCATAGATTGAGATAGAGCCAAGATGTCGTAGATATTTGGCTTACAAAAGGAGTTTTTGATCCTGATAATGTTTTAAGTAGGATAAACATATTACAAGCTTATATTCTTTAAATTTTGTACTGCCTTAATTTTTTTTAATACTTGCAATTATGTAATTATTATGTCTTTAGTTAGTGTCTGGAGAAAAGGCTTCACAAAGGTGCTATCTTTTATATTATACATAATTTTCATAATGTGTCACATGTCGCCTTGAAAAAAGATTTTGTAATGATTTTGCGCATACTTTATCCCGCTTTTGCATGTTGGAACAACAATAGTTCATTTGTTTGTATACACAGCCTCATTGCTTATTTTGTATAGTCTTATTTTATTGACCTGTCAATTATGAATACATTACAGCACTAATTGAAATATAAGATTACACTTCGATTTCGTTGGTAAAGTTTACGAGAATTAATATGGAGTATATAGAGGACATTTGTTTGTTTGTGTGTAAGATGAAATTTTATTTCATCGAGTGGGCTTTAAAAACAGTATTCCCACGAGTTGCGTGGCCACGAGTGAGAATACTGTTTTTAAAGTTCGCGAGATGAAATAAAATTATACCTGACACAACAAACAAACAAATTTTCTTTTTATTTTATGCTCAAAAATAAGTTAAAACGAATTTTCCTTGATATTAACTTTAATATTAAAATCTGTTTTCCCCACTAGTAGCCTCTATTATGTACATGTATTACTAGTAGTCGAATTTCTCATAAAATACAAGAATTATTGGACTGAAAAATAAGTTCGATAATCAACATTTAATTGAGATGATATTATTCATTTTATTAAAAAAACATGAATGAACGCTTATTTTAATAATAAAAACAACAATTTTAGTAGGAGAAAAAGTCCAAGCATCCATCCATATTTCTGTTACTTACTGCGAATTTATATTAGACCTGGCTCTGTTAAATGTAAGCGGCCGCCATTTTTAAAAGTTGTGTATTTCACGGGAGGAAAATAATTGTGGATATCATTTGGTTTTGTTAGTCATACACCTTTTTATAAGAAAGAAAACTTATTTGAGGATTGTAACAGACAATAAATAAGTGTTGACAGATGTGTAAACATTTAAAAAGTGGCTAGGAAATTGAGACTTGGAATTGTTGAAAGGCTGTCTTACGAACGCTGGGTTGTTTACTTATTCTTCGGGCTGATAGCTGTCATTGCTTTTCAAGTTTTCATTAAAGCACACGGCAGTTATTGCTCGTAGGAAACTTAAATATGCCCAAATGTCATCAAGAGCAGTTTTGCATGTGGAAGGAATGATTGTTTTAGACTGTAAAAATGAAACAAAACAAAAATTAAGACTAAGAGACGATATTTGCTGATTGGTAATTTGGATGAATAGAAGTAAGTTTTCTTCTTTTTATTACTTTTGACATTTAAGTTATTTATCAATTTCAGCTTTGCTTTTCTCTAAACAGCCTGACATTGTCAGAATTGTCAGCAAAAATAAAATTGAGGTGCCACATGGGCAAATCTTATGAAAGTAGTTTCGTCATTGAAAAGTGTGAAATTATATTTTTTTATAATTTTCACTTTGAAATTATCAAATATAATTTTCATGGATAAATCAGTAATCCACTGATAAGCATAGAATAAAAAACGCTATAAAACTAATGTTAGTGGAAGTCATATCTGCTAAAAATGTTAACGTCATCGTAACTTCCGTAGTAGCACAGCCGGTTAAGTGATAGACTCGATGTGTGAGAGGTCTATGGTTCGATTCCTATTGTTGCATTTTAAAGACCTTTTTGTTGGGGGGGGGGGGGGCGCAGTTTATTGTTTGAAACACTTTTTGTGTCGGTTTGTGTTGTGTTTATGGCATTGAAATGATATTTTTTGACATTTCAAAATAATTTTTAAATATTCATTTTAAACCATAAATACCACAATAAGTGCAAAATATATGAAAACAAAATGAACAACTTAAAAAAAAATCATAGTTACGAAATATTAATTTGTTATTACGAAATATTTATTCTTTGGTAATATTTATAAACTTAGTTTCTTGTTAAATATAAGTCAAGTAAACAAAACATTAAAAGTGTTTTTTTTTTCAATCTTAGTCTTATACTTTAACGCGCTAGTAAAACAGTACTGTATATACTGTTAATTGAGCCATTAGACTTATAATCGCTATATTTGGTGGCCAATCTCATTTAAATCTGATCATATTGAATAATCATTAGATTTTGACAAGAATAATTAATTGCATCATATTGTATCATAGTTTAAATGACCTATTATAGTATTTTTAAGCAGCCATTTTGAATTGACCTTTTGAAGGTGAAGGTCAATTTTATTTTCTTGGTATCCACCCTCATCGTCTTCAGCATACCCATATTAGGTTAAAACACTCAAGATATTATTTGTACTATAAAATGCCTCTAGCATTCATATTTTCTTAAAATAAGTCCTGTCCACAAGTATTTACGTGTATCTAGGCAACAAAAATATGGTTAAACTACACTAATGTTCCAATATCAATCATTATTGGAGCCAATCTTATCAATTTATTCTCGTTTTTAATTCCATAGTCAAAAACGTGCATATCTAATCCATATCACACCATATAAAGTCGGTGGATTTCAGATGTCCAAGGTTTCATTACACATAACATCGACACCACATTTGCCTCGGCCAAATTAAAGCTTATCATATGCTATTTTCATAGTAAGTATTGCTAATACTATCTTGTAAGTTGTATCGTCTGTCATTTCGCTGATGTGCCAATCTAGTTTATCTAGATTTTTTTCTGCACCATTCTTTCGATTTTGTACGCTACTGTTTTATCAAATTATTCCTCATTTTATATTCTATGAATTCAGTATTGCCACATTTGATGCTGTTATCACTTACCATCAGAATATGTAATTCTAGATTATATATCGGAAATAGACGCGATAAATATCGGGGTCGTATCGTTACCACAAGCACGATAGCGATAAGTTGAAAATATCATCGCTGCCACAACCGAAACTGTCAAGGTAATCTTGTATCTCACTATATACATCACCTTGTGCTAATATCTGTACAAATACTAAAAATTTATAGTAATCTGTGGCACATATACAAATATAGACAAATCATTAAAAATAATAAAGCATTTTATGACAGCTATCTTGGTAAATAAGGGGTAGTTTATCATCAAATGACTTTCAAAAGGGTTTCAGACGTACCGTCATAATTGTTTATTTGTAATCATTATTATTTTTTTAATCATCATCATCATCACCACCACCACCACCATAATCATTATCAGCATCATCATCATCATCACCACCACCACCACCACCATCATCATCGTCACCATCATCATCATCATCATCATCATCATCGTCTCCATCACCATTATTATTATTATTATTATTATTATTATTATTATTATTATTATTATTTGAAAAGGGGAGTGAAATACTAGTATCTCCAACACTCCTTTACACTTAGCTTAATCAATATTTAAGTATCGGAAAGAACCAGAATAAAATATAACAATTACGGCAAACTCTAAACCAAGTTCTGCTTTTACCATTCAAAAAGTATTTGTTTGAAAAAACAATTAAAGAACATATCGGAATACATAACCTGTTCATGATTCGTCCAATGGGAGTGGTATCGAAAAACGACATCGGTGAGTGGAGGATACTACTTAACATGGAGTCGTGGAGTTTACCCGAGGCTCGAACCATCCGCGTTAATGCCAGGTAGAAAGATATATAAACAAAAATGCCTGGAAAATATGTGTCATGATTAGGTTTTATTATAATAGTGTTTTGTATTTTTCCTTTGTATTATAATTAAAAAAGAAGTTAGGCAAGTATTTGGCTTTTGCGTTATATGACGCTTGATGTAAGCTGCAGAGCACATGGCAGTTCATTTACGAAAATATTACCTTTGTCAAAAGTCTTAATAACGTAATATAGCCCAAGTCCTTGCTTTGTTCAATCATAAAATTAAACTAATGAATTTGCATCAACTGTGTATATAGGCATTTTTAAATATACTTCACGATTCTCCAATGAAAATCGACGTTTCAAAAATGCAGTAAATGAGAAAAGACGTCATGATTCTCTAACGAAAATTAA
Organism: Ruditapes philippinarum; assembly: GCF_026571515.1. NCBI lineage: Eukaryota > Metazoa > Mollusca > Bivalvia > Venerida > Veneridae > Ruditapes > Ruditapes philippinarum. The sequence goes on along the minus strand of NW_026862160.1, from coordinate 96,425 downwards.
CGTTAAAAACGTGCCGTTAATAAAACATGACGATTCTCAAACGAAATTCGATGGTACAAAACGTGCAGTGAATAAAACGTGACGAATGACCAATGTGCTTGTGCCCTTCCTACGGCACTTTTTTACCAATTGATAACAGCAGTAAATCGTAGAATCTGCTCAAAAGTACTCATAAGAAATTTAATACCAAATACAGTAAAACGGTATTATCAAGAATGACTAAATCATTTCTTGTTTCCTATTACGTACCTTGTAAAACACCCTGTAGGGCAAAGCCAAGAAGATAGAATAGAAAAGTATCTTCGTACTCCTGGGACCCTGATAGGCTTGTGTTCAGTAAAATTGCATTCTCTGTCCAAAACGTGAGCCAAAAGTTGGAATATACATTCAACCCTATAAAATGATAACAATAGCACCACTTTTAAAATTGGACAATAGAAACAGAGAGTATTGTTTCTATCAAAGACAGGAATATACATGCAAAAGACGTTGGCATCCGGAATTCATTTAGTTGAAATCGAGATTTCATGAAGTTGAGATCGTGAATCCGTGAATCTTATATGTAGAAATCGTACATTCATAATATCAAAAAAAGTTTGAATTCATGACGTCAAAATTGTGAATTCATGAAGCTGAACTGATGAATTAATGAAGATGCAATCGTGAATTTATAAAGATGCAATTATTGTAAGATTTCTCCACTTTCTATTTATTTCATTAATCCTTTTTATTTACTTTTACACAATTCTTTAGACTTTATGTCAATACGTAATTAACTCTGTTAATAACATGCATATTTTATTCGTCAACCTATTGTTATTTGCATTCTTAGGTATTGCTACATTATAAATTACCTTGAAATAGTGACATCGTGACTACCACAGCTATAACGGCCGGCAAGCCCATGGCCCGTAGAAAATGAAGTAAAACGGCGGGATTTATCTGAAAACAACACAAACTTTAATAAACAACATCTAGCTAGATCCATGGCAAGATCAACAAATCATGCAACTTACTGATAACGCTTGTTAACTATAAAGCTATAAAAACTATAAAATAAAAAAACATATGGTGGCTGATTTGTGCCATTCGTGTTTTCGCCCTGTGACACCGCCAAGTGCAAAATCGAGAATTAACAAGTTTAAATGGCGGGTCGCGGAGCGAAAACACGCTAATTTAACCATTTTTTTTTTACTTTTCGCTGGGCGGAAACATGAATACCAAATAAAAAAACAAAGCGCACCGTATTGCAAAAAGTGCCGACTGACAATTATTACGGAAACAGCCGAAGTTTGCTTAACTCTTTGACGTTAAGATAAATGAAAAAAATAACTGAAAGTGACGAACTTACTCTTTATTACGTATTGACTGACGCCATTAGCATTTAAAGTTTAAGTGGCCGCTTATGTGCATGATGTGGAATTTAATATAAATGCACTTACTGTCCCTTCCTCTGAAGTCTCGTCTAAAGTCAGCCTGTTGCTATCTTGACCAGCTTGTTCTGATTTCTTTATTTCTGTCGACATTTTCTTACCGACTGACCTTCCACTCCTCTGTATAGAGATACTCGTTCTGTTAGATTTCTTGATTTTTCTATATCCTGATTGAGTTTTACCCTCTTCCTCTGACGTTATCCCACCATCAGATTTAAGATCTATTTCTGCCTGGATTTGTTGTCGTAGCTGAATAACTAAAATAAATATCGTTTGTTGTGACAATCATTTTATCTGTTACAAAACAAATCAGTATCGTGCAAATGACCGTGGAGTGAATTGAATTCCATGATCCATCACAACGAAAGTGACCTGCACAATCTTGGAATCAAACCCGGGTCGACCGGATCACTGTCCAACGGTCTACCTAAATAATGAGCTAACTGAACGGTTTCCATATGAATATCTTTGTTGATGGTGGTGTTAATAGTTTTCACTCCGGATTACGGCAGAAACCCACATTTAATTTACCAGAGCACAGTTCTGTCACCGCATCGTTCCTTGGCAGGCTGCCAAGCAGTTAACCAGTACTAGTTGCCTTCACTTTCGCATGGAACTGTTACTTCTGTACATACAAGAGCAGATGTACAGTACGAATGACCGTAGAAATTCGTAAGATTTCATGATCAATCACGACGAAAGTTACCTGCGCCGTTCGGGAATCGAACTCGGGTCGCCCTATTCACAGTCCAGCGCTCTACCTATTTAGCTAACCGGACGGCTTATGTTCAGTGTTGATATTTGTATGTTTTTTAATAAATATGGGAAATATGAATATTTCACTTTGGGGTGAGGTACATTCAATATTTACGTATTTTCTGAATATGATTATATCTTACTTACTTTTTCATTATTTTGGAATAACCTTTACAGTATAGAAAGTTTTTTATGACATCGTGATTTTTTTACTTATGTATATATTATAATGAAGCTCTGTATAACATTTTTCTATACTTTACTCAGTTCCATACATTGTGATATGACTTTTATCTCATTGATATATTTTATATCTTATCGAAAATCATATGATAATACATAATAATAATCCTACTTTCTGGATCCTCGTCATCGTCATCATTACACTCCTGTAAATATGTCTCTATGAATTCAGCAAAAGCGCCCCCATCATTCATAAGCTCACTGTACGAGCCGATCTCTACTATTTTACCATCTCTCATCACAATGATACGGTCCATCATCGGCAACCAGTGAACCCCGTGCGTCACAAGTAACCGTGTCTAAAAAGTTTGAAACAAAAAATACACATTGCGTCGCAATGTATTATCTAGCCATTTCGTGTTTTATATACATATTTCATACTTTTAATATAACAAAATTCTCTGTTGTTAAAGCTGATTACATTGTTTCAAAAAGTTTTCTTGCATTGTTTGTTTATATGATTGCATCTTCTTTCACATTCGTTGTCATTTCAGCTAGACTCTAACTAAACTTGTGCAAGAAATATTTCAAAGCTACATATATACTCCATTTAAAAATTGTCCTTGACTAGTTTATCTTAAGTCTGTATGAAATGAAACTCATTTAAGAAAATAACTATAAATATATAATTTGAACCACAAAAAATGCTTCTGTCTTGACACGCAAGCTCCCACATGATTTGTTTTGTTGCGATCAACTTAGCATAGCAAAATCAAAAGTGAACAGCCACCGATACAATACTTAAATAATTATGTTATGATTGCCAAAATTATTCCGCACGATAAAAACACTCTCTTATTTTTGTTTATCCATCTTCCCCCTTTTCCTATGCACTCGACGAGACGAATATGAAAACATGCGCCAAATATATACTTATATATATCTATATATATATATAAACATTTTAATAAAATCGTGTGTATTGAAAGCATATAACACACTAATATACATTGTCCTATAGAAGCGCGAAAATATGACTTTTAAGAAATTATTGGTGTACAAATATTCGCGCTAAACATGAATTCGCGGATCGAATGTCACCGCGAAGATCGCGAAAATTTGAAGCCCGCGAATATTTCTACACATACAGTATTTGACGCAGATGGTAACAAAATGGTCGCAACAAACTTCAAATGCAATACCTTGTTCTTCAGTAAGCCTTCGTTCCCGATGACCTTTTGGAACAAATGCTTGCCTACGTGCGAGTCTACGGCACTGAGTGGGTCGTCCAGGAAGTATATGTCGGCGTTGTTATATACAGATCGAGCAAGATTCACCCTTTGTTTCTGTCCGCCACTTATGTTAATTCCCTGTTTTCATTACATACATTGACTTATGATTAATTCGTCGATTACTTATGGAAAAATAATATAAAAGCTATGGGGCAAATTGAGACAAAAATGACAAAAATAACAGAGGAAGAAATATGGTTCCTTGTAGTACATGTATGTCAAACTGATTAGAAATGTACTACAAAATGGAACTAACATGAAATGAAATGAAACAAAATAAATTGAAATTTAAGCGCAATGATCGCAATTTATACGTAAGAGTTTAATCACATGTATTTGAGTTTATCGGAAGCAAATTAAATATTTATATTTAATATACATGTTTTTGTTGTTATTGTTTTCTTCATTTTTTATGTTTATATCCGTATTAATGCATGGCAAGTATGAAACTGTTATCCTATGCAATGTTATCTATTAGGAAATTTACTTTTGAAAAGAACTTTCTCAATAAAAGTTGTCCTCTGGTACTTTATCGTATTCTATTGCTTCGAAAAACAGAACTAATACGTAATACATTACGTTCAAGGAACGATTGAAATTTGTTCGTTTTAATGTTGTTGAGGTTTAATTATGATTGAAATGGACATTGTAACAGTATGCGAAAACTAAAAAGAATCAATTTTACCTTTTCTCCAATTTCGGTCATATCTCCGCCTGTGAGTATTTGGAGATCCGGAAGTAGCGCGCATTTCTCAATGACAGTTCTATATTTAGATTCCTGATAGTCCCGCCCAAACAGGATGTTGTCTCGAAGTGTCATGTTCTGTATCCACGCCTCCTGAGGTACATACGCTACCGAACCCTGCATGCGATATAGCAAACTTTTAATAATACAAAATGAAATACGTGATCAAAATTTCGATTTCCGAAAAAAAAAAATCCCCAAAACAACAAGAACAACAACAACAAAAACCAGTTCGATTCGTACTTCTATGTAAAATTATTCCAAGATGGTACCTTGCCTGGTACGGAAGATAAGTAGTTGAAACCAAGAACCATCTCTTGTAGGATGTAATAAAAGCGCTATAAAATTGCCTCAAGACAGGCTTAAAAAAACGTTAAGTCGCCATATATTAAAAATAAAAATAACGAGAATTTAAAACCCTTACATCAAATTTAATGACATCTGTTAGACCGCCTGTTTAACGTTTAACGTTTTACGATAGGCCCATGTATTATTTATAAGTTGCCTTCCTGTTGTTTTTTTTCAATGGAATTGCATACCAACAGGGTTTTTTTTCACACATATAAAATAGCACCCTTTTCAATGACGGTTTCAATAGTTAAACACACATACGAGAGATATAGATTCACATTCCTTGTATGCATACACTCGTAGTTTTGCTCCTCTTTAACATCTCACTATATTTAAATGGTAAATTGGCCATAATCAAGAGGATTATAAATAATCAGTAAAATAATCTCATTTGGCAGAGGTGTGGTAACACCAGTACCATGGCAACATTAAAACTTACATTTAGACTTATATCACCAGAAATAGTTTCCATTTCTCCCATACACGCTGCTAGTAGTGAGGACTTTCCTGAACCGACAGGGCCAACCACTGCTATAAGCTCTCCTTTCTTGATTTGCAAGTCAATGCTACAACAATATATAGATAAACTAGAAATGTGTCATCATGCCACGGATGCCCCCGCATGCAGCCAAAATTTCAGATGTTATTATATTTAGTTCCAAATTTGTTTGCACAAATTATTGTTTTCATTTTAAGTTCAAAGCCCTTAAAACTTTTCAATGTTAACACAAACCATTTTCATACAATGTTCAAGGCACTGAAATTATTCAGTCTTATCCTTTTGAAAATAGCATATTTCATATTTGTAGCCAAAATAATGGCTACATACATTTCCACAAAAGTATGAGTGTTGAAACTGAAAGTTCAAAATTTTTTCCAATATTCAAGAAAGATAAGTTTGTCCAAAATCATTGAACCACGACCTAATTCAAACTTAAACTGCCTATTCCTAAGATGTATCTATATTATTTTCAAAGTGAAAGGGACATAACTCTGCCAAAAATTCATCGAACCATGACCAAATTCGAACTTGACCTTGGCATTCCAAAAAAATATCCATATGTCAAATTTGAGTTGAATGTGTTGTACTGTTGGGGAGATAATAAACAGAAACTGAAAATTTCATATTATTTTCAAAGTAAAAGGAGCATAACTCTGCCAAAAATCGTCGAATCATGACCAAATTCGAACTAGACCTGTATTTTCTCATGACATATCCATATGTCAAATTTGAGTTGAATGTGTTGTACCGTTGGGGAGATAATGAACGGAAACTGAAAATTTCATATTATTTTCAAAGTAAAGGGGCATAACTCTGCCAAAAATCATCGAATCATGACCAAATTCGAACTAGACCTGTATTTTCTCATGACATATCCATATATCAAATTTGAGTTGAATGTGTTGTACGGTTAGGGAGATAATGAACGGAAACTGAAAATTTCATATTATTTTCAAAGTAAAAGGGGCATAACTCTGCCAAAAAATCGTTGAACCATGACCAAATTCGAACTTGACCTGTATTTTCTAATGATATATCCATATGTCAAATTTGAGTTGAATATGTGCAACCGTTTCTAAGATAATGAACGGAAACTGATGATGACGGAATGACAGAATGACGGAATGACGGAAGGACGGAATGACGGAAGGACGGAATGACGGAAGGACGGAAGGACGGAACAGGGTAACACTATATGCCCCGGCCATTACATGGCGGGGGCATAAAAATCTAATCATTCTATCGTATAATATCATATAATAAAACAATGTTCAAAAAATTGTTTTAATAAATTTTACAAACAGTAAAAGAAAAATATATTTTTTCAAAGATGTTTCAGATAGTCTGTCTGTTGTTTTTAGTAACATATCAACTAGGTCTTATTTAAGATATATTGTTTTGACTTTGGACATAAATTATTATGCAATGTCTCAGGTTTTGATGAATCAAGTTAGAACCATTTTAAAGTTATAATTAAATTGTTAACGAATAAGCTTAATAAAAGTAAATGATAAAGATGAATTAATGAAGAATTATTAAAAATTGTACCGTTCTGCACTATTTTTGTGGAATGTCTAAGGTTTTAATGAATCAGTTAGTACCGTTTTTGAATATTATTAATTGTTAGTTAACGAATAAGCTTTAATATACAATATAACATACCCATTCAATGTCGCCAAAGGTGTGCTTCTGTCCCACGTGAAGGTTCCACGTTTCACACTTACAGCATATTTACTTGCTGAAAAATAAATAATATATAACAACTTCTACATCTCAGCAATTTGAAACAAATACGTTATGTATGTTCTTCAAGTTATAAAATATTTCCTTAGTTAATACAGTTACCATCTTTTGTCATTGTTTTGGACCTTCTTGGCCGAGTGGTTAAGGTCGTCTGCTTCAACTCACTTACTCCTCATCGCTGTGAGTTCAATTCTTGCAAGTGACATTGAATTTAATCATGTGAGGAAGTTATCCAGTTTGCTTACCGAACGTCAGTGGTTCTACTCAGGTACCTGCTCATGCCTGAAATAAAGCATGAAAGGGCATCTTTGGACTTCCTCAACCAGTAAGGATTGACAATTGCCATGATGGCCTTTATTACAGTGTCTCAAACAAACAAATAAAACAAACAAACAATCAATACAAAGAAACAATCGTCATTGTCACAACAACTTATCCTCAACATTTTGAATAATTCGCTCCAATAGTATGTCCAGTATATACAGTTTGAACTATGATTTATGATAAATAGACCAATTAAAAAGTATTCAGCAGTAATTTTCTTTTTTCCACTATCTAAAAATGTCTTATACGTCAAATAGCGACACCAATGCTGAAACATATGTTTGCCTATGTGTAAATTAACAAAAGTGCTTACAATTTTTATCCTCAATATGGATAGAATTTTGTTGCAGATCTTCCTGACAAAGAAATTCCGTTATTCGTTTGATTGAAACGCTTGCCTGAAAATGTAAATCGTGTTAAAAGGTGTATATGTAAACTCATAACACTGCATGCCAGTACTGTCGTTTTTACTGGACAATATTATCATAACGTTTTTTTTAAACATTATTTATTTAAGCTCCGTTGTAAAGAAGATTTTATTTGTTTTAACTAGTCTTGAGTTTAGTCCGCAACTTGGAACAAACCAGTACTGGTGCCAAATGAGAAAATGAGGGCTCGTACCTTACGATCCATTGGTTCAAGGGCAGACACCACTAAGCAACCGCTTCTTTAAAAACGGGTTTTTTTATATTTTACTCGGCAGCAGACAACAAATAAACCTAATAATTTATTTTCATTTTTTATCAAAGAAAGAAATTTGGCAGTATATAAAGTTCGTTATCAAGACATTTTATATATTATATGGCAGTTAATACATGGCATACAGTTATTTAAGGAGTTCCTGTAAATTACCTGTACGCATCCGTTTACTAGAAATGGACATATAGTTATTGGGAACTTAATGATGTTAATTAATGAAATCGCCGTGAATGTTTCCTCCGCCCTCAGAGTGTGAGTTGGTGAGTCGAGCACGTGGATTAACACAAGTGTGAACAAAATCTGAAAACAATATAAATAAACTATCAATCATTCTTACTTTATCATAATGTTTCTACACCGTTATATAGGAAGTTATTTATAAGTTATTGCGGCATATTCTAACGCTTTGGGGATAGCTTAAACTTAAGACTTACTCAAAATCACCTTATTTGTTCACTTGAACACTTTTTTCATTTTCATAAAGATTATTCGTTTAAATCTGGAGCCTTGCTGATTTCCTCATTAACTTACCGAAACCGGAAGTAATTACCCTTTGCAATCAGTATAGAGCTTTGTCAGCAAGCGTGCATATCTTTCATTCTTAACAGACTCTACACTGTTAGTAGCTTACTTTTTTATATTTTGATATTTGAATCATTTAAGTTTCATATCCACTGTTCCAAATTCAAAGCATTGCAAATCCATTACACAACTTCAGGAGGTTGTGGTTATTCTAGTACCGTGAAAGAACTGGGTATAGCAAACACGATTTTTTTCGTTGTTAGATGGGCAGAATTATACTACCATAAAAGGACTGTGTATAGCAAAAACGACTGTTGCCGTTGTTACACAAACATAACTATACTACCATAAAAAGACTGTGTATAGCAAATACGACTGTCGTTGTTACACAAACATAACTATACTACCATAAAAGGACTGTGTATAGCAAATACGACTGTTGTTGTTACACAAACATAACTATACTACCATAAAAGGACTGTGTATAGCAAACACGACTGTTGTCGTTGTTACACAAACATAACTATACTACCATAAAAGGACTGTGTATAGCAAAAACGACTGTTGTCGTTGTTACACAAACATAATTATACTACCATAAAAGGACTGTGAATAGCAAACACGACTGTTGTGGTTGTTAGGCGAGCATAATGCATCAATCTGTCAAGCTCCTGGTTTCTTATGTTCTGTATTTTCTTCATGAACGACAATTCCCACGCATACATCTTTAATACCTAAAATACAAATTGTAAATATCAAAGTTTACAGCGGATAAATTATAAAATCAAAAATTCGCATTGCAGTGACTTGGGTGTTAGGTTGCTTTTTTAAAATCAATATATGTGCTTAAAAAGCTGGCTTAAATATACATATAGATCTTGAACTTAATATGTATCCTTATTTGGGGGTCCAGTTATTGTAGTATTTTGTATTGTTGTACCTACATTTTATGCAGAAGTACGTTGGTCTAATTGTAAATCAACAATTGTCATGTACCAAAGTGGATGAGCCAAATATGGCAAAAATAAGATTCATATAGCAATAGAAACAAAAACTAATAAGTTTGCTCAACAATGGTTTAAACATTTTGAAAAAGGGGATTTCCATCCGGATCAGTTGACAAAAAAGAATATGTCCAAATCTCAAAGGCGGTTGGATGGAGCCTGTTCAAGAAAGAGGACCTGGAAAGTGACATAGATCTCATAGATGCCCCTTGCGACATTTCTTTTTTTTTTTCGGGCTTCGTTGCTGCTTGTTTATCTATTGCTGTTGGTGATTTTCCTTTTTTATTTTTCACCACTTTTTTCAGCATATCTGTCAATCTCATTATCACGGGGGAGGAACTGTTACACGAGGGATGGAGTTCTTATGATAAGTTGTCAGGAGTTCTTGTGATAACTGCCACAGAGTTCGTCGGAAAACTTTTGTATATTATACAAAAACACTCGTCAAAAATGGTAAGTTTTATCTTTTAAAAGTGAGTTTTAGGTGCTAAATTAAACTTTAATCATAAAGTTTGCATTACATCTTGTATTATGAAAATATAAAAGTTTTCCGACGAACTCTGTGACAGTTATCACAAGAACTCCTGACAAGTTGTCATAAGAACTCCATACTCCGTGTAACAGTTCCTCCACGGTGAATATTCAATCGATTTTAATTTTAAGTCCATGAATAAGAGAAAACATTGTGATAAATCTACCTTTATCCCACTAATGACCTCATTCAATATTTTGATTCTTTTTCCCTTCAGGTATAACATTTCTTTTTGTAGTTTGAATTGTACTGTCGCAAGATAACCGACCAGTGGTAACATCAACAATATTATCCCTATGCCACCGACACTGGCAATACCTTGGAATTTCAAAATAACATGTAATTTTCATAAAGTCAAACGTGATAAAGCTATGAAATACAAGGTATGATAATAAACGAAATACAAATGCAAATGTAGTGGTAACTAGTTTCAATTTCGTGGAACAAACAATGTGCCTAACTGTACTTATTGCCGAAAATCAACAGATGAAAAAGATGGTCCCGGTAATATTCCAATTAGTTACTTATTATATACTATAAAAGTTCACCAAAATGAAAAGCTTTTGAGAAATAAAACAAAAAAATTATGTTGCTTTCAAACAATCAAATACAAGCTTTAGAAGACGAAATTAAGGATAAACGATTTTAAAAACGTTACCCATAATCCACCATTGACAAGGCTATACCCAAACGTGAAATTGTTACCAGGGGATCCAAACGAGAACGTTAACGAAGTCTGAAACTCTCTGACATCTACGGACATCAGATTTACAATTTCTCCAACAGTTGACGACTGATTGCCATTCCTTTTCATTGTCAGCGCCTGGTGGAAATAGAACAGCAATTATCAATATTTAAATTAGAGCACCGCATGCGGTTATAACGCTCGACTGTTATAATAACCACTTTTGGCGGAATATCTAAGTTAAAAAGGGTCGTAACTCTAATATAATAGCTTTCAGAATTATGCCCCTTGTCTAACAACTGCACCTTGTAAAGATAACAAATATTCCAAGTTTCATGTTTTCACGACGACAACGACTGATAAAAAATCTTTTACATATTGGTGCTATAATAATATTTTGCTGCATATGTAAAAAAAATATTTGAAAATTCACGTAAATAAGATGTTATATTGATTTGATTTTTTAAATATTTTGTCAATTATATTATATAGCAAATGGCTGCAACTTTTGGCAAGGGAGGTAAATATTGCAAAAATCGGGAACTATCCATATGAAAATGAAAATGTGCGTACCTTTTTGTATATGAGGCACATTAGCGCCGTTTTTACTTTCAGACCAACACCTTGGACATGATGGTAGGATAGATGGTAGAAACAAGAGCTAATACATAACGTCACAAACAACATACAACAGAAGAAGTAACCTTGCCATTCCGGTGCCGAACTCTTGTCTTCCGCTATTGTAATGATAAATCTGAAATCACACATTTATACAAGAATGCTTTCATCGTTTTGCGATTTTAGCTATATAATATACAGTTATCATATTGTGAAACTATAAAAAATATTATATTATTTTAATACGAAAACACTTGGCAGATATTTTATAGCTACATCTTGAATGATATTTTGATATTTTCAAAACTAACTGAGTATACCAACCTAGTACCTAGTGTTGCTTTTCGTGTACGTGTGGGAGCGGTTGGGTGACTGGGGTTAAGGGTTAACTACTTCTATGGGCGCAATTTCGGCCATATTTTGATATAGATTTATATGGTTGCTGATTCAACATATTGGACTGTTTTGGGCATTATTATGGATAAAAATGTAAGAAAAAAAACGCAGTATTTTATAATATATTTTCTAGCAAATATTTTTCACAAAAAACCCCACAATTTTTTTAAAGAAATAAATTTTATCAAACAAATGGGGCCTTCCTTGTTTTTTAAATTTAAAATTTTATGACCATAAAACGTGGGTATATTTAAAAAAAATTTTTTAAAACACCCCATAAAAATATTTGCAGAAACTTTTTTTCCTACCTGGGGTCCCAAATAGGTTAAAACCCAACCAAAGCCCCCTCTCCCCATTGTCGGATAAAGTTCTTTGTCCACCCCAACCAAAACACCAAAACCCAACCCCCAAAAAATTTTTTTGGGCCTTTTGCTCCCATCTCAAAACAATGAATACGAATATACAAAGTAATTTTTCTTTTTAAAAAAAAACGGACTCTTATATATTTATGAGAAAATAGCAAAGGGTTTTTGAAGAAATTTGTTAAATCGATTTAATTGAAAACAAATATGAGTGCTACAGTGATATAAAGACACAATGTAGAATGAACACTGTATAATAGTATTAATTCAAACTTTGTATGGTTTAAGAATATGATAACAGAAACATTAAGAGGGAAAAGAAATGAAATATAATTCATTTTACTGCAAATCAATAACATATATCGTTATACATAAATATTAATTTTAATTTTATCTAGTGAAGATATAATTTATGCCATGTCGTATTGTAGTTATTTTGTCGCACTTTCTTGTTTTCACCCGGCCAAGGAATTACTTCGTCGTGTTTTCGTGTTTTTGGCTGGCGCCCCGCGGAGCGAAAGTACGAGACAAATTTTTCATTTTGTCGTAGTCTCAGGTTTTTATGGAAGCCTTGGAGGGTCACTTTTGAGTTTCGACTTATAGATTTATTTTACTATTTTCTTTACATCGCAAAACCAACACGACGCGCTATTACGGACTTTTTGATTTTATGACTTCTTTGATTTTATGGCCTTTTGAATTTTTGGACTTTGGATTTTGTTTAACTGTCCCACGTGCCTCGATTAAATTTCCAAAGGAAAATCCGGCAGAATTATCATGACAACGATTCAGACGAGGTAAGTTCATTTACCTAAGTTTCTTGGAGACTTATTTAAAAAACAAAATATGTGGGTACATATGCAAGGACAGATGTTATTCTTATATAAGCCCTTTTAATTGATTAAGAAAAGAAAATATTTTGCTTGCATTGCATTGCATTTGGTATCCATTTTTTTATTTTGATTTCCGGAACAGGGATATATAATCTCAAATTGACATACAGCGTATGAAATCAAACGCTTTATTTTTTATGTAGGTTCCAGTTTTAAATCCAAATCAGTCTCACATTGTTGTTTGCTACAGTTTCAATCGGTTTCCACCCGTAGTTCATTCTTCGTCCATCTTTATATTGAATAGAGACCAAATTATAGGCCTTATTTTGACAAAGAAATTTGTAATTAAGAAGTTTCATGAAACATGGTATTTCAAAAACAATAAATCATACAGCTTTGAAACTTCACACACTTCAGACACTTAAGTAATAAATCTCTGAATTGCATTGTTATCAAAGTATGCCTCTTTTTTCGACTTTGAATTTGTTGTTTAGAATTTTCATGAAAAATGGTTTCGCAAAACTATTTTTAGCGATTCCTTTGAAACTTAAAACACATTTTAAGTGTTGACATCTAAGGTCAATGACCAAGTTTCGTATGAGTGGCTCACAATTTGACTTATGCCCATTTTTTAAAGCTAAAATGTTTTGTCAGAAGGTTTATGAAATATGGTCCCATAAACCAGTTATGATATAATATTGAAACTTTATTATTCACTTGTTCAATATCAATAACTTAGGACACCTACCAGAGTACAAAGTACATGTTATTTGTATATAAACTTTTGAAATACAGTTATGTATTAAGGGATTTTTTGTATTTCATTTTGTATATATAGGTATTTCATTTCAATTGAGATTACACATACTTTTAATGTTTTCAATTTAAATTCTAGTAAAGCTACCTGTAGGGATTAAGGACGTGCTGTCGAATGGTTTCAACTACAAAGCAGTTGCAAGAGCTTCAGCAATACATATTTGTCAAGTTTGCGGAGCCAGTTTAGAAGACTATGAGGTTTCATTGCAACACAGCGTTCGTTCCGAGTGGAAAGTAGTACAGTTTAGCAAATGCAAAAATGTGCAAACACTGGTGATTTGGTTTTCTTCGTTATTGTCTATGGAAATATTCAGACATTTTCGGAATACGAGGGTTAACCTTTTCACACTTTTTTCAGACGCTCGACAACCCCACCATTTATTATGACGCTTATTGGAAACACACAATGTCACGTCCCGCCACGTTTATTTTATATTGTCCATATCTCCAATATGGTAATAACTTGTATCGATAGACAGGTCACCGTGAGAGAAAGAAAGGTGTGAAAATTCATGAATTCACAATTCTGGCTTTCATAATTTTCAGTATTTGCCCATTATAAATTTTAAAAACTTATATGAAAGGTATCGAAATCAAACTTTGCATGTTCATATAGCTCGGCGAGGCAGAAAGAAAACATACTTCTTAGCTATCATAAATTTTAGAAAGTCTTGTTTTTTATTGTTTTTTTTTTTCATACTTAGATTTTGTTAAGCTCATAATTATCTCAAAAACTGTTGAAGGCATCAACTTGAATTTACTGGCAGATATATCTCGGCGAGACAGAGTGCATTGTATTGTTAACAAAACTTTTGATTATAAAATTAAATCGTTCTCCTAAGTTAAAAATTCCCTTTTTTGACATGGACATGCCGTGGATTGGGGGTATGCTCATTACGAAAAGACTATGAGATTTCCTTTACATATAAAATTGGTCATACTTCGAAAAAAAATGTGGACGTTATTTAAAGTTAACTAGGAAATCTTTGGCGAGAGACTGTGTTTGTTTTTTCTTTCTTTTGAACATGTAGAAATGAAAGAAATAACGCTCTGACAATGATTTTAAAAATCTTGACTTCAATAATAATACAAACACTCTAACGTTGCTAATTTACCTAATTTATCATATGTTTTCAAACGCTTTGTTAAAACACTCATGATTTTCTTAGTTTTTCATCAGTAACGTATCACAATGTGTTTGTTTTGTAGAAATATTGCATGCATATATGTCTTCTGTGACGTAAATACTTGAAGTTTTTGTTGATGGCAGTGTTCATTTTAAGCTGTTCCTTAGTGTTAGCTTTTAAGTAAGGCATATGTGCTATTTTAGGAAAAAATGCTAGCCTCTGTATTTCTTATCTCTCTTTTTTTAAATTAAATATAATGAAGCTCAAATGCAGTTTGTTTTTGCATATCTAATACATTTGTTTTCTTATAAGACAACAATTTTGTTAAACAAAATAAAGCACGGTTGTAGAATTAGAAATGTTGTTGTTATCTGTTTAAACGCATTTATTCCAAAAAATTATTGATAGCTCTGCCAACCTGTCACGGTCTAGACCGTGAGGTTAAAAAAAAACTTTGGTAACGTGGTCTCTCGGTAGAGGTTATTTAGGTGGTCTGTTGAGGGAATTGGCTGGTTCCACACAGTTTACTTCTATAGTGATTGATATTCTATTTCTACTTTGCTCATTTTAACCTCTTACATATAATTTTAATGGAACATTGACTCTACATAAATAAATAAATTCTCTGTAACATTTAAATACTGTTTATTCTGATAGTAAATTGCAAGTTTATTTTGGTTATAACAAAGTTACAATAACACAATAATAAATTGTAAACAAATGAGGACAATGTATTTTTATCATTCATGACCAGATTAAATATGCATTTTTCTACTTACAACATTGGAAAATTGATATCTCGCTCGACCTTCGGTCTTGCGAGATATCATTTTTCCACCGCTGCTCGTAGCAATATACAAAGCCTTAAAAAGCTACTACTACATAATATTCCGTTTATATTCTTCTTTAATTTAATGTATTATAATGCCTAACGCTTGTTCCCTCTTTAATAGTGAACACGGAAAAATAGCGTACCAGTCAACCGTGACTAAATTCAACAAAGAATTAAATAATCTATTTCAAGATGTAAAATGTTAATGAAAAAATTGTAATAAAGCTACACATCTAGAAAATAGCTCAGAACTTGTTTAATCTGAATAAAAAAATCTTATTTATCAATAACAGTTTATTTACTTTTATACTTAATGCTGCAGACGGCACTTATGAATGAATGTTCCGAATTAAACCTTCTATACATATGATTTTACAAAAACAATTGATGTTGATTCTTCACGTAAAAAAGATCAACTATCATATGATAAAATCATATGAATGCAATAATTCTAATGCAAAAATGAGGCTAGTGGCTTAATGTACTTGTAAACATTATATGACTTCAACACCACTCTCGGCTGTTGTGCTCCCTTGCGTGTGGTGACTGTATCACAAATTTGCTTATTTTGCACTAATCTAAAATCAAGTTAAACTAATGTTTATACCAAGGCAAAGAGTAACAGCAAATGACAAAAGTTATAAGTCAAAAGTCAAAAGATAAAAGTCATAAGTAAAAGTGATAAATTATAAGTGAATAGTCACAAGGCAAAATTTAATAAAAAACGAGAAAAATTTATTACAAAGATCAACTATTATTTTTGAAATAACAATCATATATATTCCTTTTACATATAGTTTACCATAATACATTCTATAAAGTATGGTTGCTATTTGTTGCGAATGAATAAGACGTTTAAATCTAATTACACATACTTGAAATTACACATATCACTTATATGTCACGGTACGAATCTATTCAGTAGATGATGTGCACTCTCGGTCGGGACAGAACTAGCCCTGTAAGGGGTTGCGGGTTCAAATCCCGGTATGGCTGCATATCATTTTCCCCCTGTGGCAATTTGGTATAGTGGAAAGTGTCCCTGCCAGTCACGCGGGAGACCGAGGTTCTATTCCTAGCCGGGCAGCCTTTTTGTAACCAGGGCTTGATATAGAACAGATACAGGTTGTGGGTTTGAAACCCATAGGAGCCAACATTTTTTTTTCTTCGTTTTTTTCTGTTAACAGTATTTTTGTATTTTTTCTACCTATATTTAGATTTAGATGGAAAAATATGCTCGTTTTCTATTATTATCATTTTTTACAGATATTCATTGCCTAATTAATGCTAAATATAAGAGCAAATACGACATTTTAACATTTTCAATGCTTTATATATTACAAAACAAGCCGGTAAAAGCCTTCCATATTTCTCAGAATGAATCAATATATACTTCTAGAGAGATTATAGCAAACTTTGATACAAGCCCTTTGACAAATGTAATTTCAGTGATTTTTCTAAATTTAGAATGATATGATAGAAATTGTTTCAAATGGGTGGGGTAGAGAAACATTTCCATGCATATTTCTATCGTGTCGAGAAAAGTCATGCATTTAACATGCATAGTTCATTACGAGAATGTTATTTTTTTGCATCTAAACAAACAAAAACTTGCAAAACATGTTAAATAAGAAGATATTTTTTTAGACTTTCAATACATGTATTTCTTTTTAAAAGCCTTTTTGATGTATATGTTCTGACTCATAATAATGCCTACAACTCCAAATCCGTACAGTAAATTTTGCTTAAATTTTGCATACATGTGTCCTTTAGGTATACCACTTAACAATGTTGTCAATTTTACAATCCCTTATAGTGCAAATTAGAGTGGTTATAACTTAAATGATAATTTACAAATATATTGTAATTTGCTCAATATTTACAAACCAATATCTTCAAACAACCATAAAATGAAGTGAAATCGTTAGACTATCGTCTTTATGACTTTAAAACATCATTTTTTGAAACTTAACCTATAGTAATCTAGTATATATCAATAACACAAAAAAATAAAAATTAGCCGTTTCAAAGCGTATTTATATTAAATCTACTCTCAAAATTAAATCGTTCAACTCGGTACACAGTTGTAGTGCTGAACGGCATCCAATGGCATCTGTAGATCTGGCTTCAGAAGGGGTGCTAATTCTACGAATTCCTCACATTGTCTTTTTGGGCGTGAATACATGTTCTTTGCAAATATATACGTCTCTCAAGTTAACTGCATTGGCCGAAGTCGTGAGTTTCATACAGACCTGGTGCAAAAAACAGTGTTTCAGGTTTACCATAAATAACAGAAGGTATGTTGCCTTATTTCATGTGCAATCCGGTCTAACTCGGTTTGTATGAGGTCCATAAAGCAAAATTTTAAGTTATCACATTGTATCTGGTCCAGATCATTAAATGCACATGTATCGCGTAAGTCTTTGAAAAAAATTAATCCAACAATGGATTTCATTTTGTCGTAATGTACACCACCACTTCTCAATGCGTTGGTTAGATGTGCTTTTTCCAAATTGGGTGGGGGGACTTGGTATTGTTCATTAAAGGTGTCAAAAAGTATCTTGCAATAA
This sequence comes from Ruditapes philippinarum, assembly GCF_026571515.1. NCBI lineage: Eukaryota > Metazoa > Mollusca > Bivalvia > Venerida > Veneridae > Ruditapes > Ruditapes philippinarum. The sequence goes on along the minus strand of NW_026862160.1, from coordinate 78,100 downwards.
GGCGTGGGTCGTTATTTGAGTCCGAAACCTCTAACCATATTATTTTTCTACTATACCTATTCACAGCATGTTTATGGTTTACATTTGTCTCAACTGTCCAATATGTCATATAAAACTGGCCCTTTGGCGTAGTATACGCGTCGGCATAAGCGATAAGCTTTCCGCATCTCAATATCAACTGGATCAAGCGCTCTCATTATTTCCATGACGTCGTCCCCCTTGAGGTACATGTGGTAATCCAGCATTAACCTACGCCACATTGTGCGGTATCCTATGCATTGTCCATTTGTTTGTATTTCTCAGTTTATAAGATTAGACACAGACTCAAATGGAGTATATATTCCATTACGCCGTTTTAAATTTAAGCGTTTAAAAATTTCTATTCACTGTACTTGTATCTTGGCACGGTAGCTTTGGTAATGCCCGAACAGTATAATAATGAAGACACAGATCAACATCAAGGTTTTCATCCTCGTTACCTTTTGTCCAGTAGTTGTGTCTGAAATAAGAGTTTATCTTTTATTTTATTAAATCTTTATACATTCATAGTATATAAAATGGGTAAATCTTCTAGCTCTGTCTTTTAAAGATTGATAGGTACGAAAAAAATAACATTTAAAATGATAGTAGGATATTTTACTCTAACTTGTCCTATATCTATGTTTGTTCTTAAGTGTTTTTTTCTCAATTGTTAAAATATACAACAAAATTAGACATTGATGCTAAATGCAAATGTGCCTCGATCACAATTATAACTTTGTACTTGTGTGTATGAACATAGCACTTGCTGTTCATTATGAAATTGGTTAACACTATCTAAGTACTTCAAAGAAGTACTAATTCTGTGTTAGCTAAATAAAATGCTGAATTGCGATACATGTTTAATACTATGCACCATGCCATTTTAAGACGTAAAACTTGTATTCCCTGTCTACTTGTAAAACAGTTATTTGTTTGTTACTCATGGACAGATTTTGTGATGAGGACAAAAATGTGTAAGCACTAATATAATGAACATATTTAGAACAAAGCAGATTGCAGAAAACACACAGTCACACTTGTAGAATTAAAGTCTGATATATTACCACTATGGGATTATATCAAATAACATTAATTCCCTCCTTAACACATCATCTCCTCCATGACAAATCTCAATGAAATTATTTAAAACGTTTAAAAAACATACCTGAAACCAAAGTTGCTGCTTTCAGCTTCTAAAAAACGTGTAAAATGGGTTAGCCATAAGTCATAAGACATAAGTCACAAATCAAAAGTCACAAATCAAAAGTCGAAAGTCAAAAGTAAACATCCGTAAGTCGAAACTCAAAAGTGACCCTCCAAGGCTTCCATAGGTTTTCGCCTGACAAAGCACTTTGTAGTATGTTTTTGTGTTTTCGCCTGGCGCCCGGCAGAGCGAAAGTGCGACAAAGTGGTTACTTTGTCGTATTTTCGTGTGTTGGCCTGGTGTCCTACGGCATGGCACAAATCAGCAACCATATATAAAAGTTAAAACCTTGTTTTTGTCGTGCGGTTACACCATTGAGGATGGGTGATTTTTCTGAAAAATGAGTTCTTTCTTTCTTTGCTGTATAGGCAACGGAAGTGTCGAGGAGTTTGTTCCCTGAATCACGGCCTCGTCTGAAACAAAAATAACATATATTACTAATAGACATATTCAAACTAGATCTACAATGGGGATATCAATGCTGCAGGGTTAAGAAAAAATGTATAAACTATAAATACAATAAATTTAATTTCGTTATAAATCATATTTCTAAATTCATTGTCCATAAAATATTTTACATTGTATAATATTTCGAATATATCTGTGTAAAATCCGCTAAATATACAGTAATAAATTATATGTAAGGAAAAGGCCTTAATCAGCATGGTATGCTTTCGGACCTGATTCTTTTTCATCACTTTATATTATGTACAAATGTATGTAATCATTATATTAAAATATTTTTTGTGTAAATGCATGTAATGGATGAATAAAAAGTGTTTAAACTAAACAAAATACATTTATTACTGAATATATTATTTATAAAAGTCCCATTAATTTATGTATGTAAAAAAGTCACATTAATTTTTGCATGTAAACACTCGTATAACTATGCATATGTAACTGTGTATCGGTGATCTTTAAATTTTCCAAGTAATTACATTTTCTGTTCTATTCTGTAACATTACCTTATTTTGTTGCATTTATCTACTTCAATTTTCCAAGCCTCTTCCATCAGTGGTGCCAGTGTGTCACATTTAAACCGAGGAGATTGAGACCAAAAATGTTCAGGAACAAATCGTTTCTTGTGTACGTTCCATACAATACTGTAAACAAAATGACTCAAAATATGGGATTATTAAATTATTAATATTATAATTAAAAGAGAACATCGCGTGGCGCACGTACAGTTTTATACTAAAGCTAAGACAATTATCCTTATCTATTCTGTGCGGTGCTAAATAAAGTGACAAGAGAGAAACATCACGTGGCGCACATGCAGTACTGCTAAGTCTAAGACATTTTAATATCATTGTTTATTTCATGAGTTGATAAATAAAATGTCAAAAATTTCATTAATAATAAGTTGATAACAGCAAGATCATTCCGTGAATACTTATTCTACCTACCATGTTAGTTTACGAAAATGTAAACTTTGCGACCTTAGGTCATTCCGTGAATACTTATTCTAACTATCATGTTAGTTTACAAAAATGTAAACTTTGCGACCTTAGATTAATAAGATGTTTTAACAACAAACTTTCAAACGTCTTTGTAAAGTCCTAAAAGCTTTACTTACGATGTGAACCAATGGTAAAGTATCCTATTTAGGACAGAAGCGTCCTCCTCCGCCCAAGTGTCCTAAAATATAAAAAAAAATATTGCTTAATAAGTCCGCAGTTACTTAAGCATATAGGAATAAACTTTTAAAACAGCTTTCCGTACTGTACACTTTTTTTTGTTCAGTCAAAAATATCATTACTTACTATGTATAATATTCACAAAGCTACTGTAGATGATCCGATTTAGGTGACCAACAAACTTTTGGCACCAGAGACCACGCATATGGTAAGGTTTCGACTAGAGTTAATTCGTGACGTCAATGTAGGCTTACCGCGTTGTCTAGACGAATTAGCTTAGTTGGCACCTGAGCCCTGCACAAATCAACATAGCAATCTCGCAAATCAATGAAAAGTAAGAAAAGTCTTTCTTTTTCTTCAAAAATTCAGTGGAATATCAAGTTACAAGTAAATACAGCAATCCATGTGAGTTGAGTAAAATTTAATTAAATGAATATGACATAAAAAACTAAGGGAAATAATAAAACATCCTTTAACATGGCAGGGTATACCTCGTCGTCCAAATTCTTGTATCCTCTAGGGCGGTTCAATTCGGCAAAACTATGCAAGACCAATTGTATTGCGATAAAAACGAAGTATATGTAGAAAACCGTATCTTCTTCACAGTAGCCCTTTGAAATAAATATACGTTATTTAGAAATACATGTAATTCGTAAAGACACGCTATTTTTTTTTCGTTGTCAAGTTGAGTTGAATTGACTATAAATTCCAAAAAGATTGTTTAAATGGTGAAGTAGCTTAATGTCACTTAAGTAAATACTTGTTCGTGTTAAGTCAAAGGTTTTTTTTAAAAGTCATGTTAATGCATATAATGAGTAATATTTTTTCAATCTTAATGAAAAAAAGGCAATGAAAGGTAAACACTTAACTATTGATATTCTTACATAGGAGCTTAAAAATAATATTAGCATTTTAATATACGAGCATAAATACAACATACAAACAGTTCCTGATAATCAAAAATGTATATTTATCAACACGAAATGGTCCGATTCAAACCCATATTGGTAAAGGATAGTGCAAGTGGTTTGGAACCATCGACCTTAGCCAATCGGCTTTTTAATTATTATTATTATTATTATTATTATTATTATTATTATTATCATTATTAATATTATCATTATTATTATTATTATTATTATTATTAATATTATCATTACAATTATCATTATTATCATCAGATTTACGGACAAAGCACAAATCGTAATATTTTGGCAGGTATACCGTTCTCATGGCGCGTGTATAGGTTGCCAGACCTTCCGTTAGTAACATCAAAAACCAGAAAACAAACGGCACTGCTGACGTTTTAACTCCCTTCCGTCGCTGATATTGTTGTAGAAGTATAGAAAGCCACTGAAGAAAATACACCAAAAAAATTGCATATTATATTTTCTAACTGTTGATTTTTTATGAAAACGAATAATTGTTTTCATGAACTGGTATCTTTATTTGATTTATTTGATTTGGTTTAACGTGACACCGACACAGTATATGTCATATGGCGACGTTCCAGATTTACTGGTGGAGGAAGACCTCATGTGCCATTCCGTACATTATTTGAGGCACGAACGGGCACCTGAGTAGGACCACCGACGTTTCGTAAGCTAGCTGAATAGCATCCTCACATGAAAGAATTCAAAGTCCCTGTCGGGATTCGAACCCACTGCGGTGAGGGGCAAGTGGTTTGAAGTCAACGACCTTAATCACTCGGCCACGGACGCCCCATGAACTGGTTCTTACAGCTTTTTACGTGAATTATAAAAATCTTTTAAAATAGTATTATAGCACCAATATATAAACTATTTTTATAAGTTTTCATGAAGATGACAGAATTATGAGAGAATTTTATTTTATCTTAAGCATTTTATATATTGCAAATGACCCCCAAAATGGCGGCCATGGGAGGTAATAATTTTTATTTGAAAAGCATTAAATTATGTACTTACAAAAGTAGAAAATTTGAGAGCAGTGGCGACATATCCCGCTGTGGTGATCTCAGATTCTGCCAGACATGCCGTACCATTATGCTCTTGTAAAATTAATATTACCATTGTCAGACAGCTTAATATGAATGAAACAACCTACAGGACAAAAACAAGAAAAAACACTGAACATACATTTAAAAATGACAATATCTGAAATTGTTTATGAATTAGCTGAAATAACGTCAGATTTAAAAAAGAAATCTGGAAGAAGGGTCACAACAAAATTACGTGAAAATTGCATGATAATAAAATAAGTGCAATACATGCATTCCTAACGCCCCCCACCCCCCCCCCCCCCACCGGCACCGGTACTCAATTTTCAACAGTGCTGAAATCAATGATCCCGAATGACCACCAAAATAGTGAAGTACGGGACAACTTTAAAGTCTCACTGTTTAAAGTCATAAAACACGAAGTAAATGAAGATACTGCTTTGCGGCTTCATGCTCTCTACTATTGTTTGCCCTGTTATCTGTTCGGTGTCCCTCTGCGTGCCTTTCCGATGATCCGTTGAGATTTGCAGTTGCCGTTATTCTATGAATGTGTATATACTGATTGATCCATTTGTTCATACTTATGTCGATCTGTTTGCACCCTCAATGCCGTTTTGTAAATGTGCGTGCACGGTTTTCTTTTATAAAGACAAGATCTACTGAAGTCTTTCGTTTTGAAAGACAAAATCTGGCGGACAACAAAGTGATATAAATGAAGTCAAGCAAGAAGTATCAGATTCACGATTTAGTAGAGCGTTGATGAATTTTTATTATTGTTCCCATTCTATATAAGTTATGTTCGTAAGAATTTGATTCTAAGAATGTATTGTCAGGACAGACGGTAATTAAAATCTACAGGCAGGCGTATTAGAAAGATATGGGTCGCCTACATACGTTTTTCATAGACTATTTTGAATTGGTATGAACAAAAATGTTAATAAACTGTGAAAACATTTTTTGTGTGTATTTGAAAATATTTACACTCGCCACTGGTCCGGTTGCCCAAATTGGCGAGTCCTCCAGAAGAGTATTAGTTATTTTAGACTTTAGAGGATAGTGCAAGATACAGCAGATACAAGAAAGATGTCCAGATGCCAGAAGTTTCTCCTGGGGTCCGTCTTATCAACGGTCGTACAACCGTTTTTATCGTACGATTGTCGTACACCGATCGTACGATTTTGTCGGTTTCTTATCAAACGTCGCAGATTTTCATAATCGTACGATTATCGTAAGATCGTACATTTTTGCTACGATCGCTGAGAAGCAGTCGTAGATCAAAAAAATGGCTGCCGTGCTTCCTGTAAATGCTACAAGGCCGTAGAAAAAGTAGGCCTTTCCGGCATCAAGTGCAACTATTGGATTGCCCGAGTGGTCATTTAGTTGTGGCCGACTATCAGCTTGGTAAATTTTCATTAAAGAAACCTATGATCTTAAGATCTTGATTAAGTTTCAACAACGCAGTCTGATCAGGATCCATGCTGTTCGCTTACCAACCCTATAACAAGTAGAGAAACTGATAGCGAACAGCATGGATCCTGATCAGACTGCGCGGATGCGCAGGCTGGTCTGGATCCATGCTGGTCGCAAACCCATTATGTTGGTTTTGTCGTGACGCGGCTCAATAAATATATTTGTACTGATATGAAAAAAAAGTTAATCAAACTGTGACAAACATTGTAGAGGACTTACCCCTTTGATAATGTTCAAGGGCGACACTGGTAGCGGACTCCCTTTTGTTTTTTGTCGTACATACAGCATAAAGAAAGGGATCGCAATCCACAGATATCCACATGGTATCCACGTTATAATAGTATTCAGGAAACATGTTGAGAACTGCGGAGTTGCTGTGTCGATCGTTACTGGATCCTGCAATAAATTAATGAAAAAAACGGAGATATGATATTTCGTCGCCCATTAAACAGAAAATATTTTTTACTTTGTTTTACGACGATTGTTATTCATTTCAGGATTGCTGGTCGCGTTGGTTCAACCCGTCACGGGCAAGCTGTTGTTTCTTTGAACAAGAAACTTTACACGTTTCAGGAACGGATTCGAGGGTTTTACAATAAGGTTTTAACTTACAATACAATCGAATTAAGATAACTTAGTACAAACTAATTGATATACATGCTTTGTCATATCTCGTCGGACGATTCTCCTAACAGGCTTTTCTGGATAACTGGATAACTAAACAGCTGGATAACTGGATAACTAACCAGAAATTACAAATGTCTCTGAAAGTGGTCAATTACTTATCCCAAAATAGGTCCTAAATCAGCAGTGAGAGTCAAGTAACCATTATGCACACTCTGTATCACCAATACTCAGAGTATGCCTGCTGTTATTCATTGTCAATTTAAATCCGGGAGCATCTCTTAGAAAACAAGTCTTTTGTCGCCCATTTTGAAGGAAAATATACTTGTATGTAAATTTCGTATAAGTTTATTTTACTTCATTGTCAAATTAAAACTATTTGCAGTCAAAAACTTGTTGCTACATGTATACCTCGCGGTTGCTTGATTTAATTTCTAGTAAAATATTTGAGAAATGTTTTACCAAGACAATGTTTTGACACCTTATTTTAGATCTAGCGGTTGAACGCGATATGAATCTTTTTCTATCACGAATTCATATTCCAAAGCACCTGCGTTGAATTTTACATTATTAAATGCAAAACAAACCCGTCACTTCTTATACTTGTAAAATAATTAAATGTATGATAATAGATTTCATATATTTACCGGTAAATACAGTTTACATCAATGCAAAGGGTATTATTAAGGATATATTTACCATAAGAAAAGTTATATAAAGAGCAAATTGAATAGCAAAATAAAAATATTATAATTACAATGTACTTGTTTGTTTTGTTTTGTTTGGTTTGGTTTTACGGCGCAACAACACAATTTAGATTTGGCGCCGAAACAGGAAAGATGATTTTGCCTAACATCAGGTCTTACAAACTTAGGGCAACACCAGGGGTAAAAACCACCTCATCTGCTGGAGCTAAGAGATGCAAAGACTCTAGTTATTCGAAAACATTTAGTCGCTTCTTGCGATCACGCAGGGATAAACGTTGGCTACAATTATTATGCCTCAACCATTAAAGGCAATCCGTCAGCCACATGGGTCAATAAAGGAGTTCAAGAAAAGTTAAGGTCCAAAACTACCCGGTATCGAAACTTGTTATTAATAATTATGGCTCAACCATTAATTGTCATAATGTCTACACACATTTCGGTAACGTCTTGGTACCTTTTGCATCAATTTTTATATTGACTTTGTTGTTGTTGGACGAAATACAAAAAAAAGAGATAAATAAGGAAGGATGGCATTTCGATGCCCCCAACAAAATCCAAACCCAGAAACACTGGACCACCGAAAAGGATCCCGGCATTATTGCTTAATTATTTTAATGCATTTACACAAATTGCCATAACGTTCCAAAATTATAATATTATTTTTTAACAAATGAGGAAAAATCACTTAACATATTTAATTGTACGTCAAATATTCAAGATCATTTTCAACATTCTTCTACGAAATTAAAGAAAGGGAAGAAACATATATTATAAAATCTTGGAAACATTTTTCCCCAACATGTGTACATTTACAGGTATTTTTTAAAAGAAAATTACATATTCTTACCCAAAAATATTCTCCTCCACAAAATTCTAGAAATATTGCATTAGTTTCATTTAAATCCATGGTTCAGTTTTCGTGTTATAAACTCATTATTAGAACCGATACCAATGGGATAATAGTTATGTAAATTATTTCATAAATAATATTCGCTCGTTTATGTCGATGTCCCGTAAACAGTATTTCAATACTATAGAGGTGTTCGTCAGGGTGAAAGCCTTTCACAAATATTGTTTGTTTCTATGTCTCCCTAACTATTTCTTTAGCCTTTTTTGTTTTTGTTAATTTTAATTTACTTTTTATTCTAAATTTTTTTTAAGATTGGATAATAAAAGTACAGAAGTGTTCTTTTCCAAAGATATTTTGCCGCAAAACGTGGTCTTGGCATTGCAATTTTGTAGAACGACCAAAGAAATTGCCACTGACATTTAAATTCAAAAATGAAACAGAAAACCATTTCCTATGAATTGCCGTAGTTTTTCTCGGTATAAGTTTGTACCATTCGCAACAGTTGTTCTTTTCATAGCATAAATTGATATACAAGATGATACTCTTGATATGAAAATTTAATGTATTGTATTGGATATTAATTGATTCAATCACAAGTTGCAGCGTCACGAATAGAAACAGAATGATTCAGTTTGTACATGTATACTTATTAGTACTTATTAGTGCGTAATCATTAGATGATATTAAAGTGAATAGGTCTATAAAAGAACATTTCTCATACCATAGATAATTATGTTGATAATATTGAGTGTCGTACTTGAAGTAAAACCACGAAAAAAATATATGGATGTTTGTTAGTAAGTATTAGATACATAATCCGGTATGGTATAGCAATATGTAGATGATAACAAGAACAAATTTGGTGCAGTTGTGGTTTGGAACTTTAATAATCTGCCAAATCATCGTTGTCTTCTATAAATTTCCAATATTTTCGCTGTCTTTCAAAACGAAACAACGTTATTTGTGCAATTAAAGTTAACTTCATTTTTTTCAATAAATGACAAAACATTGAGAATTTAGTTGGTGTATATAAATCACAGAATACATCTCGCAAAAAAAAAATAAACAAAAAGAAACAATAATTAGATGTGGTATGGTTAAAGCCGGTGTCATTAAAGCACTTGATATTTTACCGCTGTCGATTAGAATGCTGAAAAGTGACTTTTTAAGCTAGCTTTGAGAAGGTCGGTGGTTGCACTATTTAGCTTTCAATCCCAGTTACATGCAGAGGGGCAGGTTGTCTTCTTCCGGTCAGTAAAAGCGAAAAAGTCGTTTTAGAAATGACATTTATAAACAAATTGTTAACGTGACATATATATAATTTAATAAAAAGGTAACAATAACTAACAAATAACTTAGAACTGAGATAGTACATGTATTTTATTTTATTATTATTTTTTTGTTCGTGTATCAATCAATCAATTAATCAATCAATCAATCAACCAACCAACCAATCAATCAACCAATCAATAAACATATATGATAATCACGCCCTTACAATGCATTCGCAGTTATAACATTATTCTTATTACTTTCAATTCACTTTATTTCATGCTCGTGAAATTTTGTGTTTTTGTCCAAAAAAAAACAAAAACAAAAAAACACACACACACACACACACACAATGTTGATTCATAAATTCGTAGTTGTCTGAATTTTATGAATTTTTACAAATACGTAAACTGCAAATAATTTATGTGAAAAATCTGACAACAGATAAAATAAAATTTCGTCGGGGACTTAAATCAGTGGATTGACCACGAGCATAACTGCCCCACGAATAATAATGATTTTACAGTTTTCATGATTAATTAAAAACATATAAAATAATATATGAATTGTTATAATAACGTTGCTTAATTAATGTCTTCCATTCTGTTAATTATACTTTTTTATTTTTGAAACATTTATATATATATTTTTTTTATCTGGAACAAATAATTCAAATTGATGGAAATGTTTATATGCTTTCGTTTGTTTCTTTGTTGTTTTTGTTGTTGTTGTTGTTTTTGTTGTTGTTGTTGGCTTTTAATTCACAATACTATAAGGAGGTGATATTGTGGGGTTGTCCGGTGTTACTTAAGACTGTGGGTGCCTGTCTGTTCATTAATTCGGACAGGAACCGTAGAAGAACCACCGAGGTTCTGTACTGCAGCTGGATGGCTTCCTTAAATAAGAAAAAAAGAAAACCTCCTTGAAATCTGAATCTACAAAGGGCAAGTGATTTCAAGAAAGCGAACTGAACTTGTCGGTCACGGATAAGCACGTTATACGCAAATCACAAGTTACATATTAATTTTATTTATTTATGAAACTGTGTGTGTGTGGGGGGGGGTTTACCATGCGAAAACACGAAAATACGACAAAGTCACTCCGAGGTGCGAATATACGGCAAAAATTTGATTCTCGTACATATTTTCGTGATTTCGCCTTTGGAACGAAAATACGACATGGCACAAATCAGCCACCATAATTTAACGATTTTTTGTGGGGTTTACAATCATTAATATAAATTTCATTAAAAAGAAATATATGTATATAATTTATTTATTACCTTTTCTACTTGCTTATTATTATACTTGTTACACGTGCTGACGAGCCTCGCACAAAAAACCGCGGGACTCCGTTGAACGTTCGTGACATATCAATTATCATTTCATGCTAAATCAGTTAACGAAAATTAACGCCATATAATTGCTATAATTAAAAACGTGAGAAAACTTAATTAAAATTTTAATACTGCAATTAAAATGCACAAAATCGTGGAATAGACACCAGTAGCAGCGTTCCCATGTTATCATTCATAATGTAGATATGGCGGGACGTTCATGTGCATAATTTATTTCATAATAATGCCGTGGCTTTGTTTTTATCTTGTATTATGATGAGAAATTTTGTGATAAAAATTTAACATAAAGAAACTGTATACAAATTGGATCATTACTGGTGTGTTTCGTAAATCTAGCAAAGCTCGTACTTTTGTCATGACATGTGTTTTATATGGTGGCTGATTTGGTACACTTTGAGCGTTGCGTTGTCGATAGCGACAACACTACCTATATCTTCATCGCCTTTTCGTCATGTTGTTTTGTCTTTAGCGAAACGCGACAAAACGGCACGTTGTCGCAATGTCGTCTTGTCGTTCTGTCGCTTGCGAAGCACGCCAAACGGCGTGTTGCCGTGCAGCGCATTGTCGCGATGTCGCTTCGCTTAAACATATGCAAATAGTCGATCTTTCGATTGAGCCGAGCGACAATATGACATCGCGACAACACGCCGCACGACAACAAGCTGTTTGATGTGCTCCGTTAGCGACAGGACGACAGTGCGACAACGCGCCGTTTGACGCTTTGTCGTGCTGTCGCTAGCGACAACACGATGCACAAAAGTGTTCCGAATCAGCCACCTAAGTTATAACTATTGACATTGACTTCGTGACATTAAGTTTGCGTGTACTTGGTGTAGGACGGGTTATCTGTGAATGGTATCGGAGAAAAGATTTATACAAATGATTTATAGAATGAATACAAAATTTGTAACTATAGTGTCGCATTTGCACCATTTATATGTCAGTCTCAGCGGAAAGGTAAAACGGCCAAGATAAGTCAGCATATAATGTTCTTTTCAAGGGGTAAGAAAAAAAAACGTAAATAATACTGAATATATTATATTACGGCAAATCGGTTGGTGTGGGCGCACATTGACACAAAGGGCATCCGTTTTTGTCCATGTCAAAGCCAGTGTAACAGTCGAGAGTGCAACTGAAAATTCCGGGACACACAATTGGCGCTAACGTGGTTGTTGTCAACGTTGTCAATGCGGTGTTTACTAAAGGTATTGTAGCTATATTTGGCAGGTTTGTGTCAAGTTTCTGTGACGTCACTGATGTTGTCACTCCGGGAGACGTCTTAGTTGCAAACGGTGTAGAGGTAATTTGTGAAGTTGTCGACGATGTTATATCTGACGGCGTCATAGTGACGGGAGATAAACTGCTGGATGCTGATGTAACAGATGACGTCACTTGTTTGGTTGACTGGTTTGGAGGAGTTGTTACAGTTTCTGTTGACTTGAAAGCGGAAGTTGGCGTTACAGTCGGCTGGTATAAGGGACGAGTGATTGCAGAGTTACCTGAAAATGTTTGTACATTATTAGTTTTTTTTTTGTTTGTTTGTTTTTTTGTCGTTTTTTGTCACATGTTATCATATTTGATATCAAAGTACATTATCATATTTGATATCAAAGTACAAAGTAACTAATTATCAAATAATTTATTAAATTGCGTCATATAGTTTTAGAAATCAGGTATACTGTACCACAAGGACATTTTAGACATCCGCTTGATACATCAAATATCGGTACACATGCGCACTTAGTCCAGTCATCACATCCTGCACTTGCTGTAAAAAGTAAACAAAGTAAGTAATAATAACAAAAAACACAGAAAAACTAAGGTCAATGAAATATGCTAAAAGCCTATATTGCATGCAACTTTCTCGAATGTATTACGTGAAATACACGTGAAATTTCAACGCAACGCATAGGAACACGTGAACAGATCCGCAGATTGCGGCGCATTCTCCCGGCTTGTACCGTATACTAGGATAATATGAAGAAGTCATTAAATGGCGAACATAAAAATATTTTTAAAAATTACAAGATGGGGAAAATGCGCCAAAATCTGGGAGTCCTGTTCCCGTGTTTCTATGGTAAAAAGATGGAACCTGTCTCAAATTATACCACTCGTCAAAGCATATCTCTACTAAAAAGACAAATGTTTCAATTTAAGCTAACATTAATTGACGAATTCATTAAGAATTGATGCTATCAAAACATAGCTATGTAAATGCTAATCACGTGACATGTTTCAATGCTGAATTAACGTATTATTATCTATTCAACTTATGTTACGATAAATAACATAATCATTTGAGCCGCGTCACGACAATACCAACATAGTGTGTTTGCGACCAGCATGGATCCAGACCAGCCTGCGCATCCGCGCAATCTGATCAGGATCAATGCTGTCCGCTTACCAACCCTATAACAAGTAGAGAAACTGATAGCGAACAGCATGGATCCTGAGCAGACTGCGCGGATGCGCAGGCTGGTCTGGATCCATGCTGGTCGCAAACCCATTATGTTGGTTTTGTCATGACGCGGCTCATTTGAGAAAAAACCTACCACTGAGATGACGTGAAGGATCTACTGAGTTACCTCCACTTGTACCTGGCGCTTTCGGATGGGAGGGATCAATGTTGGAACAGTCGCACGTGCTACATCCGTTCGGGTTCTGATGAAGGCACATTGGAGGACACATCAGTGCCAAACCCTGGCATCTTAGTTTTTCTGATAGTTGATCAAACATAAAACCTGAAAATAAAACTCAAAAATATCATTATCCTTTTTTTTGTTGAATTGGCAAATATGGCACATTTTCCGCTAAACGAAAGTTTATTATGATTATATTTAAAATAAAATACTATAGTCTGTCCCACCAAATTTGAATATTCCATTTTTTTATTAAATATAATAGTAAAATCATTTAAATTAATGTCTTGTTAATCATGACATCAATATCTCTAGGCATGTTTTTCATTTTTTCCATAAAGTCAGTAATATGGTCAAAATGTTAAAATTATATTTTTTCCCATTGACTTACGTTGTAATCTGACGTGACGTCCATTTCAAAATGGCGGCGCCCATACAGACGTCATTTAGGGTTCGTCTCACAATTATGTACTCGGAGAAATGTACTCGGTAATTATAAAAAATTGATTATTCTTATTTACTTACTGATCCGCTTTATAAATTATAACACACAAAGATTTACATAATTATATAATTACCATATTTTATATTCTTTTTAAGAGAAAAAGAGCAATATTATGAAGTGATTTGATTCGATAGCTTTTCAATCAAGCGCGTATGTTGAATACCGCAACGCGTCGTAAGGGAACGGGAACAGTTAGCTAGAAGACTGAAAAAAATGGTTCTTCGCTAATGTTTAATTAACATAATTCTGTAGTTGTCTGAATACTGTCCATTAGTATGTATCACGTCTATTTAAAAATAATTAAATTAACCAGGTCCGATGGGATACAAAAACATGTTACCCTTCTTATTTCGGGTGCGATGTTCGTGCGTTAAAACTTTTCGTAGGTTTTAACTTTCACAACAGAAACCTGACGTATATAAATCGCCAACAAATATAACATTAGCATGCAAATCTGACAAGAAATATATAAAAAGGAATTGATTCACTATATGTTTAGTATTGTTTTGCACAGTGTCTACTTTAACTAGCTCATTTGCTAATGAGAGAACACAGACTCGCGTGCGAGGAAAAATGTAAATTATTAGAATATAAAAATGCTTTCCAGTTTAAGCAACCAAACGTTGGCCTATACACTTTAAGCTTGTAAATACAGATTAATTTTGAGTCTCATAATTTAACAAAATGTCCAGAAATACCGGCAGTGTTTGATATTATTAAGAATAAGATTGAATTGGAGCGTTTAATCAGGGACAATAAGTGTTTTTTTTTTGTAGACTCAAAGTGTTACATACTATGTTAATATGAAGGGGATATCGAGTCAAAGAGAAACACAGAGTGATGTCCTAAATAATTATAGCCTTCCTAAAATTTGAAAATATTCAGTGAAAAAATAATAGCTATATTTTTTCGCGAGAGAAAATAACACCGCATAGGGTATATTTTGTAGCTAAAAGAGTAAGATTTACAGAACTCTTTAATAACGAGATAATTTGTAGGGAAATTATTTCTGAGAAAAATATAAAATAGTTTAAAAACATAAAGTCAAAACGAAGGTTATATGTGAATTAATGGAAGACCTGTATTCTGTCATATAGATTCATGCCATTAAGTGTGTTTAAAATTATTTAAATGTTATCAAAAGTTTTATTGTTAATATATGAATTGAAGGTGTACTTTTAACAATTACTGCAAAATCTGGGTACTGTATACAAAAATTATTTTAAATGCCATCAAGACAAATTTATCTCGCTTAAAATTATCTTTATGAGGTTACATATGCCTAACCGCCCTCTGCCAATGCCGCAACTGGAATCATCCATAAAAAGCGCGAGGCATTTTTGTTACGTCATATATTTCGTAAATTATTGGTGACGTAATAATGTTTTTTCGTCAGGAATCCATTTTTAAAAGTTATAAACATTGTGCTGTCGAACTAAATTTATGGGCCGTTCTTGAATTATGGATTTGGAACATACTGGATTATGATGTGTTTCATTTACATATTTCATTTGCTAACCCAGATATCTTCACAAATGGAACAATGTTAATGAGACGGATTATGAAAAAATCTGGATCATCATTTGTGTAAATGTCATGCCATTCAGGAGTTTCAAAGTCTACGGAACTGGATATAAACTGGCAATGAAGTAATCTTCAGAATGCGAATTTGTCGTGACGTTTATAAAGATCTATTTCGAAACTCATAGGGATTCTTTTCAGCTTAAAAGTAAGTGCTATTTCTAGATCTACTCCACAGACTCGATGATCTTGTTCAAGTTGTTGCTTGTTATTCATTTTTTAAAGTTTTCTATCATGCATTGCAACGAAACTGTTACATCTTGTAGATACAGCTTTGTAAAATAATCATGAAACAACCCCGAGAACATCATGTACATTTTAGAAACATGACACGTGCTTTCTCCCGTTCATCTTCAAATGAAGAGTACTTCGGCAATGGCTACGGAAAATAAACAACAGAGATTTGCCGTAGAGAAATGAAACTTTGCTTTTACAAGAAAATTAGACACTTTAGAGAAAAATCCTGAAAAATCTCGAGGGTGACTTTTTTTTAGTTTACAAAAAAGTTTTAATTTTTATTCAACGTGTTTTTATTAATTCATACCAGGCAAAAGTTCATTTCCATTTTTAATGGGACAGACTATAGTATCTCAATTTTATTCATTAAAATACCTAGCAGTAAAAAGTAATTAAAAATGGCTGATATTTTCTGTTTTTTTGTTTGTGGTTTTTGTTTATTTATTTTATTTTTTTTTAAATTTTTGTTGTTTTTTGTTTGTACAATGTATGTTGTTTTGTTGTTGTTGTTTTTTGTTTTCTTTTGTTGTTGTTCTTGTTGTTTTGTCTTGTTTTTCTTTTGTTATTGTTTGTTTGTTTGTTTTTTCTTGTTGTTGTTTTTTATTTAAAATTTTGCACAGCTATGAGCTCCTTCATTAATAAAATTAAGAAACAAATATTTCAACCTACCTTTGGCGAGAACAAAAAAGTAAGATATTACTATAAGTCGTGTCATGTTTCTCTATTTCCGGTTTCCTAACAACGCCAAAAAATATCGTCTGCGCGAAGCATAGAAGTTATACTCATCTTTGATATTTGGTATTATATAGGCGGGGGTTTTCGCTATCTGTCTTTTGACGATATGGCCATCACGACGTGTTACTATCAATGAATTAAAATGATTAATCAATATATACATATGGCAATTTCATTTAAATAATTTAAAAGTAAATAACGCAATCACTTTCAGTACTATATCACGATAATATATTAGATATAAAATGTATTTTATCTCTTTTTCTGAAAATTTACGAACTGGTAAGCTTATGGAACGTCAGGTGCCCGGCACTAGAGGGTTTCCTCCAAATGACTTAAAATAAACATAATGAGATAAAAAAAAAACCTCTTGGGTCTTGACCATTTTAGTAGAGAAAGTTTCGTACGACAAAACCACTGTTTGCTTTACAATTAGTTCACAAAAATGTATATTTTTACACAGAAACATGGTACCGACAATTGACACTTCCGGTCCCTCTGTTAAAATTTAAATTTTAGTAAGTCATAGGTAAAATGGCCATTTCTTTAATAGGGAAGTCATGTGAGCACATTTTGGCGAGACGCTAAATATTTTTCTTTTTTATGCGATAATACATCCCGACCCTCACAACAAAAGAGCGCGAATGAGGCCGAACGCAGACAGTGGCGGCTAGCATAACGTAACTGATTTAATATTTTAAAAAAGATGAAATGAAAGAAAAAGTTCTAACAAAATCTGTCAATAACGGAAGTAATGGGAAGTAAAGCTACATTTTCTGGCCTATCTTCTTTTATCGGAACAGAAGTGTTAACTTATCAATTACATTGTATTCGCGATGACGTCATATATGATAACCGGAAACGGTTATCAACGTTTGGCAGGTGCGAGTAAGGACTAATGTAACGAGATAAGGTACCCAGGGTTCCATTCGGGAAAGTGGAATAGCAAAGTGAACTGTTAATTAACGCAAAATGGGCACCATCATGACTAGAAGGATTTTATTGTTTTGTTTATTTTTTGTAAAAGCAGGTATACAATTGGTTTCATTTTTGTGAATATAATATCCAGTATTTATAATAAAATTATCTATATATTTGCCTTTTTTCTTATAGACGACATGAACTATTATTTCCGATAAATCGATAAATATACCGGTATATATTTCTAATTCAATAAAACCTGTTTCCAGCACTAACGTACGACTGTTCATTATCATAAAAAATATTTATTTTAAGATAATTCAATTAATCAAGTGACAAAATTTGTTAATATTTTACTAAATGATGGTTCAAAATAACTATAGTTTGTTAATGTTCGGCTAATTTCGTAACTTTCCGTGATTAACATGTATTGAGAACGCGCTGCGAATCGATCCTCCTCATAGAGACATTAAAACACGGAGAATGCCGAAATATGCCGAAATCTAATTATACGGCGAATATGTTTTCAAGATTAATAAGTATGAAAATAAAAATTAGGAGTATAAAAAGATATGGAAATTGAAATGACATTTCAGCTGCATATAGCGTCTGTCCCTTTCACGTGGAGTGCATACCCGGATGTCTAAAATTAGATGAACGCGGCTGTAAATTGTGTGCCTGCGGTCCAATGATGTTTCACCCTGGGGCAGGTTACCATGGTATGCCAGGGGGTAAGTAATTGAAAACAAATCTCGATTCGGATACAGCAAATACAAGTAATTAAATGTTTTGATGCAAACTTATGATATGATTAAAAGATATACATGTATGTATTCTAGTCAAATACTACTTTGTTTACTTTTGGCTACCTTTACAACACATTATTGTATATTCCGCGCAACTTTCTTCGGTTGTTTAACATCTATTATGCTCTAAATCCATCATTAAAACATTATTAAACACATGTTTGACATTGCTAAAGAATTTTTAAAAAAATGGAAATTCTAAGGTATAATGTGCCTTTAAAAGAAAACAAACACGAACTGGTTCGAACAGTTCACTATGGTGGCGGTAATGTGCCATGAGTTACGTATGACGTGGAGAAAGGGTCAATGTAAGTGGACGCGCCAAGCCATAAATGTTGCGTCTTGTCTCAATTACAGTTATAATTCAGACAATATTCTGAAATAAGTATGGTTTTCACAATTGCATTGCAGGAAACGTGTACTTAAAATATGTCATCAAAATGAACTTTAAAACTGTATCTTATGATATCTTACTTATTATAGAAACAAAAGAACACAACGAAACCGAAACTTAAAGATTTAGTTTAAGTCCGACTCATTTCTAAGAATAACATAATTATAAGCAATTCGTGCTTATACATACTGTCAGGGTCTTTCAAATGATACTGTACACAATTTAATCAAAACTGGTATTTTCTAAAACAACCATTAAAGTTTGTAAAATATCTATAAATAGATTAATTCATGGTTGAAAGGTTATTTCATTTATGCCAGGAATGATGGGCGGGGCGAGATTCACACCCGGAACACTAGGTGAAGGAAATATGTTCGGCGGTGTCCAGGGAGGATCCCACAACAGCGGAGGGTATCATGCTGTGAAAGAAAAACCTTTAAAAGTTAGTTTACTCTAAGTTGAAAGGTGTAAATTACTGGTGAAAGATTTCACACTGCATTTCAAAGTATATACATGTACATAAGAAATTAAGATTCTAAAATTTGTAGGACAACATATCAACATTTATAAGACCACAAATCAAAATTTGTAAGACCAAATATCATAATTTGTTAAACCACATATCAACATTTGTAAAACCACATATCAAAATTTGTAAAACCAAATATCAAAATATATAGGACCAGATAGCAAAATTTCTTAAACCATAAACCAGCATATCAACATTTGTAAGACCGAATGCCAATATTTGTAATAACATATACAAAAATGTACCATTATTTGTAAAATCGCAGATCAACTTTTGTAAGACAACAACATATCAACATTGTAAGACAAGATGTTAACATTTATAAGACTGAATAATAACATTTGTAAGACTATATATCAACATTTTATAAGACCAAATGTCATCTGTGATCTGTTTTGGATATATACCATCTATTAATTTATGTTCATTCGAGGAAATATTGCTTTTACTAAACGGACAAAAAGAATGTTTGATATTTCTGGAATTTATGAATTTAATTGCAAAACAAATCTATTGTGACTGACATACATACTTGCATGTACAGTCGAGACTGTCATATGTGACTTTCCAAGGGATCTTCAGAAAAAGGTCACATATGACAGGGAGTCTCTTAATACAGTCTCAAAGAAAATTAAATTTAAATATCATCTATCTGTCTATATACCATTGTGACATAAAGATCCTGTATGTTTTGTGAGTGATATTGTTTGTTCACTACACTTGCAAATATATATATATATATGGATATAATTATGCAAATAAAACAATTTTCCAACATCAAAGAATATGTAAAATGTGTACTGCAAATATTTGTGCACATTATATTTAATCAATAAATTACATGCATGATTTCTTATTGGAAAATTTGACTAAGAATTTATAGAAAATAAAGTTCTAATTACCTCCCTTTAATGGCCTTTATTTACATGAAATGTTAAATTGGGTGATATCTTTATAAAGCATGCTTATTTGAACTTACAATATTGACAAATCTTAATTTGAGCATCATATTTATGAAATAAAACCATGAAAAAATTGTGTTACATATCCATATCCAAAACTTTTTCCGGTTTGATATCAATATTTTTTCCGTATTAATTATGCAGCCATAGAAATGTAAATTAAAAAAATGCTGCTTAAAAAATCTTCCGTGGGCACTCTATAATAAAAAAAAATCTAACAAAAGTCTTAACCCAGTTCACTTTATGCACATTACACACACATCGATTACATCATGCTTCCCATGAACAGACGCTACGTCACTTGATACCTGCATGTATACTGTGTAATTGAGATAGAGGTGTGTAGACTTTATTTGCTACTGGATTATAATTGGACTTAATTATTTTGGCCCTCTGGGTGTTATAATAGGTATAAATTATCTTATTAACGGACAATTAAAAGGTGTGAAAGTCGTTTAAATCAGACCAAACATTGCATTGGGACCAGACAATTAGGGTCGCTTGTCACATATGACAGGGAGTCGTTTAATTCAGACCATTTATATAGGAAAATACGTTGGGAGGACTGAAACAAGGTCGGATAAGACAGGGAGTCGTTTAAATCAGGGGGTCGCTAAGGCAGTCTCGACTGTATATACAATTTTCACTGATAAATGTTTTTGATATATTTTGATTCATAGCACATTTATTGTGACTGACATACATTATATACAAACGAATATATACTATTTTAAGTTATCCTGCTTGAATTAAAAGCGATTGACGTAGAGCAAGTAAAGTCCGCGCCCCCTGGCTCTGTAATATTGGCCGATTCACTTAAATGGTCAATTGGTTTTCCGAAAATTAATCAGAAAAATTATAGTTTAAAACCTGTACATGTCCATTTTTAAAAGCAATTCAGCAGGTTGTGGGTTTATTAATAAAGATTATATTAATTATGTTTATATTTAAAACAGGAATGTACTGGCACGATGTTATGTATTATGACATGCAAGGGACACTACTCTCTCAGTAAAGACGTTCAGAGTAACGGTTGTCGTTCTTGCACATGCCCGAAAGAGCAAACGCACACACAAGGTTTATATGTATTACTTTATGATTCGCAATTTTATTTTAATTCAAAGATTTAACGGATGTACAAGAGATTGATCTAAGTATATAAAAAATTTAACAATGATTCGGAAAACATGTACCTTCACTGAATCAGTTACTTGTTGTTGTTTTTGGTGGTGGTGTTTGTAACCAAACACAACCTAAGCTGCAACACCATCATACGAATAAAGCATACAACTGCTAGAATGCAAGATATATTGTATTTCGACAAAAGAAAGGCGTCGTAAAGCCTATTTTCTTATAATGCATAGACTCGTGGAAAGCGAACAAAAAAAAAAGAAAGACGAGGAAAAGCCTGAAAAATCTGATTTATTCTTAGAATGCGTAGTTTCACGAAAACGTGCAAAGGTGTTTCATATTCAAGTTCTCATATAATTAAATTGTATAAACTAATAATTCTTTTAGATAAAATTTATAAACCGTTATGACATTTGTAATAATAAAAATGTTAATGCTATGTTATTTTTAGTTCAAGTTGTAGTCGAAAAACCCCAACCGAAGCCGCAACCGAAACCCCAACCGAAACCCCAACATATCACGCAGACACAGGTGGTGTATGTACAGAAACCAGCCACGCACACAGACTGTACGGGAACCAAGTTATGCATGATGACGTGTAAAGGAAAATACGTTCTTGGAGAACACGGATCTGACGGTTGCCAATCATGCGCGTGCATCCCAGGTAACCGAACGCTTGCTTCAGTAACTGTTTGTTGTTGTTGTTTTTTTTTGACGCCTGTCTATCTGGCCGTGTTGTTTGTTGTTGTTTATTTTTTGCGTTTGTTTGTTAAACAAATACGAACTTGTCAAACTATATTGGCGTACTTCTAGCGCAAGCATATAACTCTTAAACTGCTGATATTTGTACAATAGATTCGACCTGCTTTGTATTTGGAACCTTTGTATTTGGAACAGACCAAAAAGTCCATCGAAAGTCAATATCAAAATACATTTGTTCATTAACCAAGCTACTGAAATAAAAAATCATAGAGCCATTCAGACTGCGCGAATTGCGGGCCTGTCTGACTCTAAAATAACGAAATGGACTTTAAAATTTTGGTTCAAGCTAGTTAACGATTTAAGCACCCTGAAGTTTAGTGTAATATTCTAATAAAATGAATTATTGTTTCTTTTAGAGCCAGAACCTGTAGTTATACAACCGGTTGAGAAGAAGGAATGTCACGAGACAGTCATGTGTATGTTGTCATGTAAACACGGCTATTCCCTCTCCCCCAAGTGTAACGATGGCTGTCACGATGAATGTCAGAAATGCACGTGCGTCGGTAAGTCGTTAAAATTATAAATGTACCATTAAAACATATTTTTCTGATAAATGTGTCTGGTTGTCTTAGATTGGTGGTTCTTCTAAGGTTTCCCGTTTCATCAAAAAGGTAAGCCGTCGACTTATTAACTTTAAGAAAGTCGAATGGCTTACAACTAAATTTTAAACTACATAATCCTTCAAAGCAGAAATCAAAAGTAACTAAAAAGCTCGCCCTAAAACATATTAGAAACAATGTTAAAGACATTTTCAAACAGAGTTTTACGCGTTTATTTGATGTCATTTTGCAAGGAACAATTTTCGATTTTCTTAAAGTCCTTTTAAGAATAATTGACAAAAGAGTCGCGATTGAATGCATCTTGACTTTTAATTTAATGATATTTTATTTATCTTAACATAAAGTAGCATTATTATCTTAAGCATATTTCGATGTACATACAAAGGGGGTTTGGCTAAATCTTACGGCCCTTCCACTAAATTTGCTATATGAATATATGTAATATCATATCAGGTATCTCACACTTACCAACATTTATTTATGATTCATTTGTAATTTGTTGTTATTTATGTCTGATACTAATTACTATCAACAAAATTATTTATTGTATTATTGACCTCTCGTTATAGACCAATTCACTTTAAAAAATATTCGTATTTGTGTATGCATCCGTGTGAACCACATTTCTTTCTCATATATTATAGCATATACATGTATATTCATCTTTATATATAAAAGAGCCCACACCGAAGCCAGTTATCGTACAGACGCACAAAGTGGAATGCCCTAAAACTTTACAGTGTATGTTACAATGCAAGAACGGTTACCACCTCGGCTCGGCCGGTCACGACGGGTGTCCTACATGCAGTTGTTTAGCACGTAAGTTCCATCAAATTTCTATATGAGCCGCGTCACGACAAAACTAACATAATGTGTTTGCGACCAGCATGGATCCAGACCAGCCTGCGCCTCCGCGCAGTCTGATCAGGATCCATGCTGTTCGCTTACCAACCCTATTACAAGTAGAGAAACTGATAGCGAACAGCATGGATCCTGATCGGACTGCGCGGATGCGCAGGCTGGTCTGGATCCATGCTGGTCGCAAACGCATTATGTTGGTTTTGTCGTGACGCGGCTCAATTATAATTATGCAAAAAAGGCTTGCGCTTATATAAAGAATTACAAACCACTTTCACCATATATATTGCTATTCATGGATAGTGATATCAATTGGACACTTATTAAGGCGGTGCTAGGGGGCTTAAGAAAATGTTAAACTCCTGAGCAGAATATTAAGATTTAGAGTTTATCTTAAATGAATTATGTAACATTAGCAACAGTGTTTGCTAAAAGAATTAATGAAATTCAGTAAACATAACAAGTAGTTTGTTTCTTGTCTTTAACCAGCTCAGCCAGTGGTACAAGTTGTATATGAAGTGAAGTGTTCGAACGCCTTGTCTTGTCCACGTGGATGCTCGGTAGGATATAAATGCGACAAAAATGGCTGTCCGACCTGCGAATGCATCGCTCCACAAGGTAACTACGTTGAAATCTTAACTTCGTTAAGTTGAAATCGTGAATTCGTGAAGTTAAAATCGTGAATTCATGAAGTTGAAATCGTGAATTCGTGAAGTTGAAATCGTGAATTCATGTTTAATCGTGAATTCATGAAGGTGAAATCGTGAATTCATGAAGTTGAAATCGTGAATTCATGAAGTTCAAAAACGTGAATTGATGACGGTGAAATCGTGAATTGATGAAGGTGAAATCGTGAATTCGTGAAGATTAACCCGAGATTTCAAGAAGTTGAAATGTCATCGGCCTTTTGTATTATATATATATAGATTGTTAATTCATTGTCTATTGTTCTTGAAATATTAGATATCAATGTTTTGACAATTTGTAACATTTATGCAAATTAACACGTTCGATTTAGTTTAATATAAAGACAGTGTCCACCTATACATGACTAACATTTATAAATTTTATATGTATTATTTAACTTGCCCCAACAGTTGTCGGCGTGCTAACAGTACACGAGATACACACCACACAGCAAGTCACGTGCAAGTCTGCTCTCACGTGCCCCAAATCATGCTCCCTTGGTTACAAATGCGGGACAGACGGATGTCCAACATGCCAGTGCTTAGTTGAAGTACACACGGGTATAATATTTTAAGAATAACCTTGTTATTTTGTCACATAGAACTGCAGTAGACTGGTCATAAATTTTCATAGCTGGGGTGTTGCCCTATTGTCCATCCGTAATAATGATTATCCATATTCCCTATAATCAATCTGAAATAATGATTATACATATTCCCTATTGTTCATTCGTAGAAATGATCATCATACATATTCCTTATTGTCCATCCGTAATAATTGATTATCAATATTCCCTATTGTCCATCCATAATAATGATTATCCATATTTCCTATTGTCCATCCGTAATATTGATTATCCAAAATCGCTATTGTCCATCCGTAAAAATGATTATCCATATGCCATATTGTCCATCCGTAGTCATGATTATCCATATTCCCTATTTTCTCCATCCGTAATAATGATAACCTAAATTCCCTATTATCCATCCGTAATAATAATTATCAATATTCCCTATTGTCTATCCGTAATAATGATTATTCATATTTTATATGTTATAAGTACTTTTTATGCACCAAGGAAATAGTCACATTATTTTGTATAAAACCTATTACTCATCCGTAATAATACAAATGTAATCATGATATTTTTGTCCTTTTGTCTACTGTCCATCTGTATAAATTACCGCCATGTTTTATTTGTCATCTATTTTTCATCCGAAATAATTCACATAAACGTTCGCCATATATTGTCTATAACTTATTGTCAATCCTTTAAAGGAACTCCACTGAGGTCCATGTATCTAAAAAAAATTGAATTTCTTAATTTTATAATTTTATTGGCTGTGACACTTTAAAAAGAAAGATGTGCAAAAAAGTTTTTAACATATATACTCAGAAATACAATGTATATTGAAAATCGTATTTTTTAGTTATTCTTAGCGCGATTTTAGTGAAAAGCGTTGCAACGACTTTCAATTGTAGGTAATTTTTTCACAATTTTATTCTGGGTAAACAGAATAAGCGAATGATCTGAAATTTTGCACACAAGTTATTGATCTATGGAACATTAATCTTTAAAGATTATTACCAGTCCCGTCATATAAAAAAATCTCATTGGAGTTCCTTTAAAAAGTCAATGTAATACGTTTAGCAAAACTTCCTTTATAAGCTTACATTTTTTTCACAGCATGTGTACCTATTTCCATTTCTTTAGTTTAACCCATCGAGAAGGGTTCATTCATACTTGTTTTTTTAAGATCTTCTGAAATGTCTCAAAGTTTAAAATTCAAGAAAGTGTACTATATTTAAAGTTTGTATTTTTTACAAATTTTCTAAAGATAATGAAATAGAGAAAAGTAAATATATACATGTGTTTATATATTTCTTACAAATGTAAGAAAGCAAGTTTCAAAATAGTATAATGTATACAAAGCCACGTTCACTCTATTAAAATGTAAGATGGGTGCAAGGACGGGTGTGACACGCACACTTCAAACGGAAACTCCGTTACATCAACGACCGGAAGTAATGGAAATAATGGGCCTTTCAATAATGGAGGCACTGGATCCGGTCCATTTAACGTAGTAGGGGGTGGAAGTACGACAACCACTGGCGGAAGTGGGTACGGAAACGGTCCATTCAACATGGCGACGGGAGGTTCTAATGTGGGAGGGTCAGGAACGGGTCATTTTAGTCCTTCGACCGGGTCAGGATCAATTGTTCCAAGTGGTGGTAATGTAGGTCCATTTTCCAGTGCATCATCAGGCGGAAATGGCAATGGAGCAGGCCCATTTTCTGGTACAACTGCAGGCGGAAATGGCAATGGCGCAAGGCAAGTGGTAATGGCAATGGAGCAAGCCCATTTTCTGGGACATCCACAGGCGGAAATGGCAATGGCGCAGGTCCATTTTCTGGTGCAACCGCAAGTGGAAATGGCAATGGTAATGGGGCAGGCTCATTTTCTGGTGCAGCAACAGGCGGTAACGGCAATGGAGAAGGTCCATTTTCTGGTGCAACCGCAAGTGGAAATGGTAATGGGGCGAGTCCATTTTCTAGTGCAGCCACAGGTGGAAATGGAAATGGAGCTGGTCCATCGTTTGGGTCACCAACAGGAGGAAGCGGAAATCTTAACCAAATAAATGGGGGTGGCGCAGGCTTGGTCACACAATCTGGTAACTTTAATGGTATAGGTCAAGGGTCAGTAATTGGAGGTGGTGGCAATGGACCTGTTACCGGTTCAAGTGGCGGTACTAGTCCATTTGCTGGGACAGCGACAGGAAATGGCGGGCTAGGATTAGGTAATAGACCAACTAACGGTGGATCAGGACCATTTGCTAACGGTTTAGGGAGTAATTGGCAAGCTGGCTCGGGTAATGGAAAAGGATGGGCATCTGGCGGAACATCTGGTCCATTTGCAAACGGTCAAGGGAGCGGTTCGACAACAGGTCAATTCCATAACATGAATGGTTCTGGATACGGATTTAAGCCATCTAACGGTATGGGTGGTTCAACCATGGGCTTTGGTTCTGGAGGAAATTCACAAACCGGTACGAGCTCCGGATCTAACGTAGTTCAAGGTAATAATAACGGAATTCATTCAGGAAGCGGAAGTATCACACAAACTGGCGCTAATTTAGGATCTGGATTGGCAACAACCAATCAAATGGGTACAGCTCCTGGTACTGGCGGGAATGGTCCATTCAGTATGACACCAAGTACAGGAGGCCCAAATAATAGTAGTGGTCTACCGATGAGCCCGTTTTCAGCTGCAGCCGGAGGAAATGCCAACGGTGGTCCCTTTTCCGGAGCAATTTCTGGAAATGGAGGAACAAACGGAGGTGGAAAGGGGCCGTTTGCAAGTGGTTTAACTGGTGGAAATCTTGGCTTCGGAGGAAATTTTAATATTAGTAATACTGGAAGTAATACTAACGGAGCAGGAGCTGGACATTTAACTGATGGTTCTGGTGGTAATATTGAACAGACTATCGGTGGATACGGTACAGGGCCTTTTGTTGTGAATGGCAACGAAATGACAGGTTTTGGTACGACATCCGGTACTGGGCCGTTTAACGCAATGACGAATGGTCCATTTTCTTCGGCTGGTAACGGTCAACCATCTACTGGAACAAGCAATCAAACAAGTGGACAGTCAAACACTGATCTTCTAAAAATTATTAAAGACTGTCCAGAAGTTATTAAATGTATGCAGTCATGTACAAATGGATACAACCTTGACACGCTTGCTTCTCGGGGATGTCCTTTATGCACATGCGCAGACAATTCCGGAAGCGGCCCTGGAAACGGAAATATCATTCAAGAAATGGGTAGGTGTTCATTTTTTTAACAAATGTTATCATGAACAAAACGCGTTTCTAATACTAGTATTATTATTTCATATAACCGGTATACTCATTTGATATTAAATAAATCAATTGATACTGAATACAGAGATTTACTCGGAAGTGATGTGCACGGAATGCAACCCATTTGTAAGAATGTATAAATGTTGTTATTGAAATACATGTATATATTGCAATAAACCAATTCAGTCATGACAATCAAATTCTTTTTCCAGTAAAGTTTAGCTATGAAGCGCTCTGGGCTTTGGGTTGGCTCGCCGAGTATTCCAAGTGAAAATAAATATAATACCGAATTACACCTTTAAAACGGAAAAAATAACAATTTTTAACCGACTTTCCCGTTCATAGGTTTGCCTCATTTCATATTATATCTTGTTTATATGGATCGCTCTATTTAGTTGCACAGAATTCTATATTTTATTGTACTGTATCAGCTGATGCCCCAACCGGATGCTCAAAACATTTTAGATGCACCTCTTGTGGAACGGGCAAACACCAAGGTTTTGCTAGTGACAAGAAAGGATGTCCCATTTGCAAATGTGTCGGGCAGCAAAATGGTATTTTTTTCTTTTTAAATGGAATACATTTGTAATTTTGAATCTACTACAATATTCCTGAATGGTATTTACATGTAGATGTATCCGTGTTCCTAAATGGTATATATATCTGTTATTTCCGATAAACTAAAATATTTTTGAATGGTATACATGTATGTCTGTAATTTCAATTAAACTAAAATATGTGTATATGGGTCATACGTCTACAAGCCTATAATTGCTGTAAACAAATAGGGTTTGCAAAATAAAATATTAGGCATCTTTTGGAATGTAAACCGCGAATGCTCTTTGTGGGAATAACTATTCCAGTCTGTTAGCTGCAAGAAATATTCTATTTTTGTGATGATCTTAAAAGGTGCCTCCGATGACTTATATAACAAACTGAATAAAACTGAAATGTTTTAATATTCACAATTTATGAGGCTTGTTATTCGTCGCCTTTTTCCATCCTCCTTTTCTATATGTAATTATATTTTGACATATTTAAAGTAATTTGCGTACATAACTTCATTTGTATACGTGACAATAACAAAGTCAATATTTCAATATTTCATCAACAAATTATGTGTCGCTTCTAATTGAATATGATTATGAATACAAAACCGAAGAATATTTTTTAAGATAATGAGGTTTAAGAGCGATGTTTTAAATGCAAATTATAACTCAATTTTCTGAATTGCTTGTTATGATATATGATACATTGTTAAATGTCACATTCTAACCTCAAACCATGCTTACCTGTTTATTTCCTGTTTAATGCTCTTGAAAACTTACTCGTTCCCGTAAGATCCAAGGTAAAATTGCATTTAGTTACACTGTTAACCGCAATGTCATGGTCATACTTCTTTCTTTAATTACCAAATCGAACAAGCACTTATACACATTATGTAGTGAGAAAAGGTGATGTTTTGTTTATGTCTTCATAGGAACGCAGCATGACAAAGGAGGTCGAGTATTAGACATAACAGTTAACTGTGAAGGGGACTTCACGTGTCCAAAAAGTTGTCGCAGTGGTTACCAGCAAGGAAAAGATGGCTGCCCGACATGTGACTGTATTTCCGGTGCGTGTCAACCCATCATGCACCGCTTACATCCGGGATTTATTGCCTAAGTTTTGTGCGAATTTAATGTATGGATTTCATCATCATCACCATCAATACTGATTGTGTTTTTCCATATTTCTTTATTCACATCATTATCGTATTATTTATTTAATATTTATATTATGATTTATTATTTGCAATTACAATGTATATATATTTTATTCATATTTTCACGACGTTTGTTGCTTAGTTACATACAGGTTAGGAATTTCATTCCAATAGATTTTAAGCAAGAATGCTTTAAGATTGGAAATAACAACACTGTAAAAAAAACTTAAATTCACTACTATTTTAACAGAACAATATTGTTTTGACTATTTGTTTTAAAAATCTAACTTGAAAATTCATTCATTTGATTATATAATCACACAAATTTAAGTTGAAATCATTATCATACGTGTTAATCATTGAACGTGTTGAAATGATAATTAATATATTCAGTATGTAAACGATAGTTTGATTGGTTTACCAGTCTCAATTAACCTTTGACCTTTTTTTTGGAATGAATTATCCTGAGGTTACTGAAATATTCTTTATATAATCAAAATTATTTTTAGCTGTTTATCTTAGCACAAAAGTCATTCTTTAGTTGCTTAAGATTGTTGTTATTTCTAAATTGTTGTTGTTGTTTTTCTATAAGCATTGTTATAAATCTTTGCTGCCCTTCCCTTTACAGTGACAAACGTGAAGCCAGTGGTTTTAAAACCAACTCCAGCTCCAGTGGCTCCAGCTGTAAGTACAATGGTCAGTAAATGTCCGGCAACAATCCAGTGTATGTCTACATGCGAACATGGCTACACCCTCGGTACCGAGGGACGGGATGGCTGCCCAAGCTGTGCCTGTATTAACCCTAAAACAAGTATGTAGCAAAATTGTGCCAACACGTGACGTTATTTGTTTGTCCCTCTGTCCGTCGAGTATAGAAGTTATATCCCTGTCCGTCGATAGTAGTATGTTATTTCCCCTTACGTCGAGTTAAGAAGTAAAAATGTATATCCCTGTACGTCGAGTGAAAGACGTTATCTCCTTGTCTATCGAGTGTAGTGGGTGACCCTCGTACGTCGAGACCTTATCTCTATGTACGTCGAGTGTAAGAAATTATCACGTCATGCTGTGAGTGTAAGAAGATATTTCCCTTTACGTTCAGTGTAAGAAATTATCACGTCTTGCTGTGAGTGTAGGAAGTTATCTCCCTGTACGTCGAGTGTAAGAAAGTAATATCCCTGTACGTTGAGTGTAAGTAAGATCTCCCTGTACGTCGAGTGTAAGAAAATTATCTTCCCGTGCGTTGAGTGTTATCTCCCTTTACGTCGGGTTTAAGAAATTATCTTCTATTGAAGGAAATGTCCACCGGTTCGTCTATTGTCGTTTGATATATTGTGAATGTGCAATTTATTTCTCATAATGAAACAACATTTGCAAACATGCATATGCTTGGGGAAAAAAAGCAAATTCACATCATAACTTCTACAAGCTTTGCTCTTATCGTTTTTAATTCAACCGATCTTACAATGAATATGTTACCTCCCCTGCGATAATACAACGAAAAGGGTAAATAACGACAATAATTCAACGGGAAATCGATCAATATCACGTGACATAAGAAATGTCATTAATTGCTGCGGGGACTATTTTCATTATTTCAAAGCAATGATAAAACAAAACTACTATTTTCTCAAGGTGAATGCCATGACGTCTGCGCACACAAGCCCGCTGTTACTGTTCACTCCTGCGACGCTGCCCTTCAATGTATGGCGTCGTGTACAGACGGATATGTTCTTGGAGAAACCGGAAGTGACGGATGTCCCAGGTGCACGTGCAAGCAAGTTCAATGTCATACCGGATGTGAGGAAACACACCATCAGGTAAATGATTGGCAACGATTTCACATGTAAACGAATTGACTGCTACCTATTTACACATACATCTTTATACTCAATCACAAAATTCTGGCATTTTTAAAAATTAAAACAACAAGGGCAACATAGATCTAGCCCCCGCACTAACAAAGTTCTATGCTCCTGCGTTTATGAATAAATTATGCAAATGAGCCACGTTGAGCCGCCATGTTGGAGTTTCGGTTTAGCGTGTTGGAAATTGCTACCTGTTCGTTTTGAAAGCTCGTCCTAACTTACAATTTCCTTGAATGTAGGAAAACTTGGTTTTGTTTGATTGCATACTGAATGATAGGTATTACAAAATAATTATAATGCAAATCGATCAATCAATAAATGTATACGAGCGTTATAAAGTTAATTTAATTCGTCAGAATAATAAGATTCTGTTGCAGGGTATCGGTAAAAGACTGCTTTTTTCCCGTTTTTTGAAATTTATTTGAACACGGAGACAATTTTTCTCAAACAGGTTTATGAATATTCTTTACGTTGCAACAGAGTTTACCGTGTGTCCATTCCTTATTTAAATTGTCTAAGAAGTTAAATCTGTTTGTTTACATGTAAATGTGTACCGTCATTTTGACCGACTGGAACAAAAACTACTATGACGGTGATAATACCGGATATGTAATGAAAATTACGCCGTGTAGTGCAAAGTTTTGGACATTGCAATTTAAATTAACGCTTACGTTGATTCAATCTGTTCATTGTTAGCAAAATTGAAACCGAAAGTAGTGGTTGTTCTAGAATTTAATCGAATAAAATGGGTGGGATTTAACCACCGCGCATGCCCTGTGCGAACGTTTTGTTTACATCCGGTCGTAGCATAGGGTAAGAGTGCAAACTTTGTTAGTGCCCCGGTTGCTTCTTTTGGCCCTCCAAAACCACAGGCAATATTAATCAAAATATCATGAAATAACCTCCCCTTGATCAGCAAGATCCAGCACCCGTTGACTTTATAAAATATATATTATATATAGTAAAAGGATGCTGGATCGTAACTTTGTTCTTGATGACCAAAGGGAGATTATTTTGATGATTTGTCCATTTTTGGCAAGACAAATGTGCCGAACGCCTGTACACCAAAATCGGACCTTTCCTAAAGTGCATTCATTCCGCTGACTGCAATATTTCACACTTTCTGTGTTTTATTTATCTTTTTGAAGGTAATACAGTTGGTACAGACGGAACATAAATGCACTGAAAATTGTGGACAAACAAGTAAGTTTTACCCTTCTTTTATGTTTGTGACATTATTAGTGTCTACAACCTTAAAGGCACAGCATGTCTTAGAAGGAAATGTTTCCTTCTTTGGAAAGAACAAACATGATTTTTATAAAATTGACATAATGGTTTTAAAGAACGTTACATGCTTCTAACCTGAATACGTATCACTGAATGTAAAATTATTTGTCACAAAAGTCGCTACGTGTAAACAAAGTAGTATTTTGACTTCCAAACAATACATACAGTCACTAAAATTGTCAAAAAAGGCCAACAGTTACTGATGAGAAAGATGGTTTAGGTAAATGACCAATTAGTAAAATTTCGGAAACACAAGTAGGACAAAAAAAAAGCTTTCGAGAAATAAGGATAAAAACATTTCTGGGGTAAATGGGTCTTCAATAGCAAGAAACATATACTAGTAAGTGATAAATACCCATCATCCGCAGTATTGACCCTGATTATTCTTGTTCCCTTAGTGACATGTATTTTACAATGTACACTTTGAACATGTGCTGCTTATTGTCTTTACATTGGTTTAAATGCATGTAACAACTCTGGTACGTTAAGAAGTTACAATTACATCTTAATAGTTATACCATTCGTTTACTGTGTAAATGTTTAGGTGGTCAAGTCATTCATCTGGTTTCCGGTGGATCACTGACGTCATCAGGCGGTTCTATTTCCGGTGGCGGAAGCGGAACAAGCGGTGGAGGTACAATAGGTGGCGGAGGAACTATGACTTCCGGCGGAAGTGGTGGTTCTATGATGTCGGGAGGTGGTGGAATGACGGGAGGAGGTGAGATTGAAAATTAAGCAGACAAAAACTGAAAGATATGCAGGAACAATGGTGTGTTTTGTACCGATCCTCTCACTTTGATTACGGTTTCTGTCAACTAAAACAACAACAACAACAAAAACAACGACGACGACGAAATGTTGTGTTTCAAAAGCTATTTAATACTTTCATTTTGTCTAATATCTACGTCCCTCGACATAGCTAATAAAGTAAACATTCAAGCAATGAGAACAGAAATATGTGTCATTTAAATTTGAAAAAAGTGCTTTCAAGATTAATACTTTAGTCATGAACAAAGTTCTTGACCTATAATTTGAGGGAAAATTGTTTTTTATTTTCCAAACGACAAAAAGTTTAACCATTCCATTGGTTTAGAATGGTGTGGATGATAAATGCTTTCTATTTTAGGTGGACAGTGTCCGGCATTGCCTCCTAATTGTCATCCATATTGTATAAAGTATGACGTGGCTCATTGTAGACGATGTGAATGTGACAGTAAGTATTATTATTTAAAGTCGAAACTTTATTAAAGTACCATCTCATTACGATATGAAGCTATCCCGCTCGCTAACGGAAGGTTGGTGGTTCTACTCAGGTGCCCACTGAAACAATACACGGGGAAGCAGATGTGCTTTTTATCCCTGAAATAAAGTACCAAGGGGAGCTGAGACTTCACGCACAAGTTAAACTTGAAAGTCGTCAATTGATCTTTACAGTGTCGACTTAACTCTTTTCCATGCAAAATACCAATCTCCACGCAGTGATCTTTTCATTCTTTGGCATACTGTACTGATCAAGGGAAGTAACCGCTGGGAGGGGTTTGGCAAAATATAATACCGCCTACGAATATTTCTTGATTTTAAGTCGGACCACCACTGAAATGGCCGTATATAATAATACGATGGATAACTAGTTTTACTTGTGGAAAAAATATCTAAGCTGCCATTCCTTGCAATATTTCAGGCATGAACAGAAACACCGATCTTCAATAAGTTAGCTGAATACCTTTTACACGTGTGAGGCTTTCTGTCAGGATTCGAACCTTACTTGGTAGGGTATGGGGTGAGACAAGTGATTCGAAGTGAAAGAATAATCACTTGTCCGAGTGCCTTGATACACATGTTTAACTGTATATTTATTTTACAAATATATGCGTAAATATTTGTTTTATAAGGTCATTGACCCTTTAAGACTTGTTGTTGTTTAAATCTAGTGTAATATAAGGATTATTTTGTAATATAAGTAATATGTCAAATCTCCTGAAACAAATGATTTATCTAATTGGCAAAATAAGCTTTTTCAAAGTTGCGTGTTTTATGTTTATTAAAGCTAATGTTCTTCTTTTTACAGACAATGCATCCGGATCATATGGCGGGTAATTTTACCCGCGAAGAATATTTGTCGTCTGCTGGAAATCATATATTAAGTGACGTCATCACGAAATAAAAACAATGGGGCGTTGACATGCAAATTATTCATTAATTTATGTTTGCAAATCTAAATGATATTAATTTAAGACAATTACATAGAGTTCTATTTTATTTGCACTGAATAAAACGATATTTGATATTGAGAATATTTTAATTTATAGACCAATTATTGTTTTGGTTCTTACATGTGAAAAGGCAAGGTCATAGGTTTCGCCCTTGACGAAAAACGACCGATTTCTTTACTTTAAGAAAATGTATGTGATTCTAAATATTGGCTAAATGAAATACGTCCGCTTCGGAGAAATTCGGCAAATTCCGTTGATTTGCTCTTGACTATAATCGTTAATATGACCCCGGATTTGTCAGCTACGCAGTTTGCCGGAGTTTGCCGAAATAAGACGAAGGGTCACTGGATGATGCATCTTAGATAAATTAAGTGCATGCAAAATATCTTAAATACAAGTATTAAACATATACACCCATAGTCTGTTTATTTGTCGATTTTTATGTTCGGTTAATCGATACTATCAAAAAGACAAAAACACGAACAAGTACGAAATACCGCGTATGTTATGAATAAGCAAAAACTATCAACGCCTGAATACTAGGCTAATAGTTCCATAGCAAATATTTTCTGAACGATTTCAATTTGAATAATCTAGAATAATGCATTTAAAACATATTTATTAATTAAGCTATTACATTGTACTACTCGGAATATGGTACAGGTTTTTGTCTGTCTATGGACTCATAACACAGTTCTGCCAGTCTCATTGCTTGAATTGTCTCCCCCTTGGACACACGCAGTTCCTCCTTGCCTGATAATGAAGAAACAAATAAGGCTATACAGTATTATATAATCCAGAAAATGACTTTCCTATTCTTTACTTTGGGCTTTAGAGTACTAAAATTGCTTTATATGTCTCCGCTATAAGTAACCTTACTTGACAGATTTCTTACATAATGGGGTATCATACTCCCCTTTTGAAGTAGACTTGCTTCCTTACTTAAAATAATGATATGTAAAATAGCAAGACAGTTGCAAATGAGGGGCCTGAACTCTTTTATATAACTTAATTATTTAACTTGTAACCATTGTATTGTCATATTTTCAAATATTTGATTGAAAATCAATAAAAGAAACACATACAGATAAAACCCAAAAATCCTTTAAAATCTCCGACATTATCTTGCAACTATTTTGTTAACATAGTGTCTGTGTCTCTGTTTTGTTCCATGGAAAACAAGTACATAATTATGTAACATGCGCAAACCTGCACAGACTGATTTTGACAGATCGTATTAAGAAAAAAAGACAACTATATAATTTTTGAACTATTCAATGCTTTGATATTTACCTTCAACGAGGTTTAAGAAATGTTCTAGCTCGTTTCTGTAAGCATCCGGGTACCTATCCATAAAACTTTCTTCAGTCTTTGGGAGTATTGTCCCTTGTTCACCGGAAGTAGTTAGATGATTAACTCCCTTGTTGTCTACAGATAATTGCATCTTCTCACAGAGGACCTGCAAAAAATTGATATGTGTAAAGTAATAATGATAATAAAATAATAATAGACATAAAAATTTTGAGCAATAAATTAAAGTGCATAAAACCTCGTTGTCTACATGGATTTTTTATTATTATTTCACTAGGAAGTACAAAGTGATCAAGCAAAATATTTGCTTTTATGACAATACGATGCAAAAGCAAGAAAACACCCGAATGTCTGAAATTTGATAAAAATATTGCACTTTTTTATCGTCATTGAAGCTCATATTTCGGGATTTTATACCTTTATAATTTTATTTGTCTTATCGTTCTTTAAATCAAAGATCTGTCGAATCTGTTTATAATAATGAGCTTAAGGCCCTAATGGAACACCATAAACAACAACAAAACTCATATAGCATCTATTGCTGTATATTTGTAGTCTTAGTTGGCAGGCGAATTAAATTTTGAGTGACATATGAAAGTCCAAAATGCCTCTAAAGTATATAAAATCTCGTTGTCGACAAGGATCTCTTTTTATCTTAGTATATTTACGGTGACACTAGTATGTTGTATAAATTGATTGCTTTTTGAATCATACGGTGACACTCGTATGATTGCTTTTTGAATCATGAATAAACATAGAATGGTAGTTCTTCTGCATAATTACAGGCAATATAAATGATTAATTTATACCTCAAGTCTCTGGTCATATCCGAAAGGACACCATCGCCCATTGTCTACAACGGCCACGGCTCCATTTTCATAAGATATCACGACTACCACTTGGTCATTATCATTAAATTTCTTTAATTCAGCATTGTGCGCATGTCCGTGAGCAAAGACGCTGACAGGTTTACTTCCGGCTATCCATGAGACCATATCCAGGTCATGAATAGTAGAATCCTTGAAAATACCACCTGGCAGAGTAAGAAAATGCAAATTCATGATTATCTGACGACTTTTCACATTTGTGCGCGCGCTCATGAACAAAGAAGCTGACCGGTTTTCTTTCGTCTACCCATGTTACCATATTCAGGTCATAAATAGTAGAATTCTTGAAAATACCACCTGACAGAGTAAGAACATCTAACGAATTTTCGCAGTTGTGCGCATGCTCATGATTAAAGACGCTGACCGGTTGACTTCCGGCTACCCACAAAACAAATAATAAATCCTAGGAAAAACAGCTTTTAATTAGAAAAAATGTACACACTGATATTTATCTATTGAACTTTCCGAGTTATTTGCATGCTTTGAGCAAAGTAACTACCTGCTATGTTTTGCTACAAAACAAAATGGGATACAATATATCATGCGGGGGATATTTGCAACTCAGTAAGTGTTGGAAGTTTTTTTTATAAAAAATCAAGGATTCGTTTAAAAAAATCTTAAAAACATCACCTTTTTACTATATAGATGGTGACAGGGATTAAAAATTGCATTACCTGATGTTCTTAAATATTCTACTGGTGGATTTGGAAAATCACGACTGGTAGCTTTCACGATACGAACCGGTCCGGTTGAGCCAGATCTTACTTGTTTGTACAGTGAATAAAAGGACGGGTCGAATCTCCTGTAGTAGAAAATCAGTTTTAAATATCGTATATTCTATGTGATCTTTTCTTCTGTTTATTTAGTCCGAAAGTTCATTTTGAAAATAAGACACACCTCTCGGCGTGTTAAAGCAAAATAATGCAATCTTAAAATGAATAACTGCTCGAGATCTACAAGGCGCTTCTGCTTTGGCAAATATAACTGAATTTATCATTTTTCATCATCATTTCTTTACCCCTTTTTCGTAAAAACAATTTTGTGAAGTCGTGATGCCCATAAGTCTTTATTAAATCACTTATTGTTTATATTCTTGACAATGTTTTTTATAATACGGGAGAAACTGTTTGGCTTCAGAAAAGAAGTGGAGGTGTTCCGATTGAAAACGGAAGTGATGCGTGAAATGCGAATGACACCATAAAAAAGAAAATCATGAATTAAAAAAAAATCCATCTGACTTCCCCGTGCACAGGCTTTGCCTACTTTCATTTTTATCTAATCTGATTCAATATTTATGAAAATTCACGAGAATTTGGAATGGCATAGCTTTAAAAACAATTTTACCTTTGAAATGCACACAAGAGTGGTCTCCCTTTACTTTCGGCGAGCTCATAACACGCACGTGTCGACTGGACTGACGGTGTTAGAGGCTTCTCACAAAATACGTATTTATCTAGTGGTACACAATATATCATTATACTTAATTTCTAGAAAAAAAAACTACTTCACTTCATGCAAATTCTAATAATTTCTCAGCTACACAGGTGGATAAATCATTTTGTTTTTTATCAAATACTTATGATGGTTGTTCATAGATTCATTCACTAATTTTAAACCCTAGAAGATTATCAATGCTTATTTTTTGTTTATGATAAACTTAGATATATAAATAACAATAATAAAAAGATCTATGGTTAAAATGTGTATCCGAATTTCGTAACACTTACTAAAGAAACACGTAAAATTACCTGTATTAAGTGAATTCAGAATGAGATTCTCGTGCGTTCCTGTTGGTGATACAATCATAACAGCGTCAACACTATAGTTAAGAAGTGAAATTTTGTATTACATTTTGGGATATCAATTGAATAATTAGTTTGTCTTATCGAATGTAAATAGCGTCAAAGACACTGTCATTATATAGGAAATTGACATTGTATGTGAAACAAGAAATCGCCATTATATCGGACATTGGATTCGAAAATAGTTAATTTAAGCTGCTCCGAGCTTTCATGATATTAATACTATTCTAATTTTGAAAAAAATATCTTTGAATTAAAAAAAAATATTTCTTCATATCTTAATATTTAAAGTTTCTGCTGGTCTTGATCCGATTTTACACCTTTCATTACAAGAAGGGGGAATAATTAATTACAGGAGACAAATTTGGGAAGGACTCGACCAGTATCGTACTTTTACAGCCTGCTTTACTTTTTTAAGAAGAGTTTTAATTTGCTCCTATGTTTTTTTAAATAACTCTAACGTGATCCAGAGAGCATGATTTTTTTTCGTTCAGATTCGTTCTTATTAATGTCGCGTTAAGGGTAAACTGCACTTGAGAGACCATACCTTGAGTCGTCCAAGGCCTGGTCCGCTTTATCCGGTGTCACACAGTGCGTGTTAAGATTATATTTCTCTTTTAGAACATTGGCGTCTTCTATATTGTCACAAACTATCCATTTCAAAGATGCACGAGGAGACATAAGGATATTCTTAACATGATGTAATCCTAGAATTAGAAAAAAGTAAAGGGTACGGGGATCTGTCAGGGCTATCATTGTTTCTCAGCGTCATTTTTACGATTTCGCGTAAAGTTTTCGTGCTTCCATAATTATAGTCTTAAGCTTATCATACTGTAAACCGCAAATATGTAGGATATGCCCATTAGTAATGGTCCTAATTCTTGACATGATGAAAACACTGATTGAGAAAAAAACTAAAGGGTATGGTGGTCTGTCAGGGCCATTATTGTTTCGCCAATTTCGCAGGTTCATAAGAAAGTACAACGAGACAAAGTGACAGCGATAAATAAGAGCAAGATATTTTGCTTTTACGACAATACGATGAAAGTGCAAGAAAATTTGTACCATATTTGTAGAATCGAATTAAAACCACAGATATGCCGAGTCGGTGCATTATAAACAGTAAATTAACAATAATCTGAACGTACTAAAACCATTATTTAAGCGTTGTTAAACTAATGTTTGCCTTTTCTTAAGATGTAAAAATCGGTTCGTTTTCTGGGATATAATGGGCCTTTAAATAATATAATTATATTATCCTTTGCTGTATGCGGAAGATGATCAGAAAATAAAAATACTTTTGTTGCAATTTCTATGTTTGTCAAAGAGGACTTTCATACGTAAGGGCAACGTACTTCTTTATTAATTTCGGAGAATATGAAGCAGATATTGAATTGAATAGTATTAAACCTTGAATATTCGTTGTGATTCAGTTTATTATCTTTTCGTAAAAAATGTCTACGTATTTTCTGATGTCTTGTTGACAATATTTTTGCATTTTAATTATTATAAAAAATACCAGCATTTAAAACAATCAGTGATGAAAGAAGTATAACTAAAGCTTTGTAAATATTTAGTTCAAAATATAAGTAAAATAAAAGTAAAATTAAAACTACTCACCCATACGACCGAGACCAAACACTGCTAATCCAACCTTCGATCTCATTGATATCTGCTAGGTACATACATGTTTTAATGTAAATATTAGTTATTTCCGGACAAATATTTTGCAGAATTATGTATTAAAATTATCTGATATATCTGATATATAAAGTCTGACCATTCAGAGATTTTTTTCTCCTATATTTCACAGTCGAATTAAGGCAGTTTCCTCTAGTCCAAAATATGAAATGCCATACGCACAGTCTTTTTAGAATCATGGCTTAACAGGAGCACCTGTATATCAGCTAGTTGATAAATTTAATTAAAAGAGAGCTGTCCATCTGCTCTGCATATAAAATGCATGTGCAATTTATGGTGGCATATTTCTGCCACTACATAACCATATAACTAACTAGTTAATAAAGAGGTTAAGTAGTTACGTTATTAGTTAATCACTTAATTTATAAGCTGTAAAAATAATAAAAGGATGGCAGTTGTAGGCACTAACATACATTTATTTCCAGTTATGATCTTTTATTTATTGAAAAAATTAACTAGTTACATAACTAGTTAACCACATATAAAACTAACTAATTATGTAATAGGTGAACTAGTTACGTAGTTAACCTCTTAATTAACGAGTTGGTTATGTGGTTATCTGGTGGCAGAAAGATGTCACCATAGCAATTGAATTGAACATTGTATAAAACGCGGGGTGTAAAAATTGTTGGAATTTTATTCCAAGTCTTTCCCGATTTCTGATTTATCGTGCTATGTTTCATTTCAGAAAGCATTAGGTTGTTTTGAAAATTGCAAAATAGGGAAAAAAAGAAAATCACTCGTAATGTATGATGGCGGAATTTATGCATTTCGTTGTGTACAGCTAGTACTGCAATCGTAAAATACAATGTTTTAAAATTTTGAACTTTCGAAGACTTGAAACACCTTAGTGTTATAATGTCACTGTATCGTTATGTCCAATATCATCCACCATAGTTATATGATAGTCAATTACGAAAAAAAATAATTTTATTTTGATGCATTTTTGTATCCACTTGCAATATAATACACTGAATCTTTGTGGCATTTTTGGTATAATGTTTTTTATACACCTCCAGATTAAAGGTAAATATGTTGATAGTATTTTGTATCATACGTTACAACAAACCATGAAAGACTTATACATGTACATGTATTTGGATGCTGATGGTAAAAGTGAAATACATAGTATGATATAACATACCTTATAATGGCTAATAATAAAATGTTCTAGATAAAAAAAAATGTTAATCATCAAATAATGTTCATACTCAAACAATTGTTTTTCAAAATATTCCAAAAGAATTTCCAACTGATACATACATTTCTGTGATTTTTTCAATGATTGAAATATTTATTGAAAATTTGCCCAATGTAGACCAACCCACTTTAAAAGTTTAAACATAGTTTGTATTCACAAACAAAGTCCGCGAGAATACAGTCAAATTTATACATGTATTTACGAGTACTTGTGGCTAAAAATAGAAACGTCATGTTTCAACTCGAACGCTAGCTGGTACCATGAAAATAACTTTAAAAATTGCCTGAATCTAAGAGAAAAAAAAACATTCAATGTAAAAATTGCATTGTCGATTTCTAAATACAGCTGTGTATAAATAAGTTTTATATTGACGATACCTTTAGTTTATGTCCTTTTAAGTATATTCTATATCCTATATTAACATTAAGCGGTCTTTGGTGTGTACGTTAGTTATTGACCTACCTCTATAAATGATAACGCAGTACTGATAAAACCATTTCTTTATACTTTAACTAAACAAAATCGAAATACTTTGCACAGTCAACTTGGAACGAAATTGTCCCATATTTTACACCGGGAATCTTACCTTAAAACGGTCCTAGCAGTCGTATATAATCTTACAGTGCAACCCCTGTAAAGCGGTCGTCTGTAAATACAATAACTTGAAGTAACCCGCAAAATATAATGTAACCCCTCAAGAGTAATACACCTGGAGATTTTATCTTGCTCCTTAAAAGTTGCACTGTATTTATTATGTGTATTAGACTAGGATAAATACACGTGGCAAAACGTTTTTCTTACCCTTTAATTTCATTAAAATTAGCGTAAAGCAATGACCTAGCTGCTTTATACGCTTGAACCATGGTATGGTGTCATTTTTTCGCTCCGCGG
Organism: Ruditapes philippinarum; assembly: GCF_026571515.1. Classification (NCBI taxonomy): domain Eukaryota; kingdom Metazoa; phylum Mollusca; class Bivalvia; order Venerida; family Veneridae; genus Ruditapes; species Ruditapes philippinarum. The sequence goes on along the minus strand of NW_026862160.1, from coordinate 34,944 downwards.
GTCGCCAGGCGAAAACACGAAAATACGACATAGTCACCACTTTGTCGTTTTATAGTTATTTTGCCTTGCCTTTCTTGGATTTAAATAACGACAAAATGTTGACTTTGTAGATTTCGAATTTGGCGCCCCGTCGATCTAAAATCCGACAGCCAGCATTGTATGGTGACTTGTTGGGTACAAAATTTACGCACGTGTGAATGTAGTAGATGCATTTTCTTGACAATTAAAATTTTTTTATCAGCTTTTACTTACTGTTCCCAAAAGCTATGTCATAATTTGAATTTACATTCGAGTCTCTTTGAAATTGATAGCAAGTGTGCGGGGAAATTATAAGGGCCCATTAAGCATTTTATCAAACTCAAACAGCCACATTTAAAAGAAAACACTTTTTTTAAATGCATATTTATTGTTGTTTTTTTCCAAATTTTGAGTTCATTTACAATCAAATTCTTCCATATGAATCATGGTTCGTTGCGTAGTCAAATTTAAAATGTTGTTGTCGGAATTGAACATAATCACTTCTTTCCGTTAAAAATTTAGTCAATAAAACATTATGTAACGTTTATAAAAGTGTATAAAAATGAACATATCTGTTTGTAAATGGTATATGAACAAAACATAAACAGGAATGTAAATGTAAATATTACAAAATATTTTAATTCAAAAATGTAAAAACTTTATAACAAAATGTCAGATAAAAATATCATATACAGTCAAACTAGCGAATCAGGGTCATACAAAGGAGATATCGAACATGGCCCTTATAGACAAGTGGTCTTTATTTTTGGGGTTGCTCTAGCTAATCAATGAAGAGTTATCGCTTTCATGTACAAGGTGATTCGGAGGCTGTCTTTTACACATGATTGACTGTATATCCTTTGTTGTCATAGTTTCCGCCAGGAATGATGTGTAAGCAGTAAAATAATATTTGATAAAACGACATTAGTTCCATTAGAACTAGATGAATAAAGTGGCTGATTTCTTCTGTGCACAAAAGTACGAAAGTACATAAGTACGAAGTATAGAGTGCTTTCGTCCTTTTTCATTTTCGTCTCATCATTAAAAAAAATCCAGGGCTTGAAATTAAAACATATCTTAATAAGATCGTTAAAATGATGGTTACATATTACAAAGTTTCTTATCCATTATCAGGAAAATATGTCACTTCTTATTCACTGAATGATATTTTTTATAAAAAAGTACAATAAACAAATAAATTGGCAAGACTTATGACAAAATGTGAACACGAAATATGTGTGTCGGCAATATTATCATTAGAATTTTGGAATCCCTTTTTTTATAGGTCAGCTGTGAATCAACAGCATCTTTTTAACCTTGATCTCTGAACTATGCAATTATTCTTCAACCAGTAGTTTCAATCGTATAAGTTCGGTCTACATTCTTACTTTCCGTAATCATTAGCTATACATAAAGCGGTAAGCTGATCAGATTATAGTTGCTCCTGGTACACACGCCTTTATTTATTCTTGATATGTCACGGAATGAGCCGTCTTATCACGAACAAATGTTGTGTGAATGCCTTAAATACCTATATAATTTTGTTCAACCTTAACAAATATCAAATATTTTTATACGTTATTATCTTCTGTTTGTCATGATTTGCGATACAAATATAGCATTTTCACTATAAATATGACTCACTAACATTTTTAGAATTGTTTTTCACTTCCGGTGGAGATTTATTTGTCACTATATCTCCATTAATACTTTTTTTATCCGAAACGCTGGCAGTTTTGCTTTGCTCCTCGTTTAATTTCTCCGTTTCTTCTGTTATCATAGCAAACTGAACATGTCTATAATATAGCATGAAATTGTTTACTAGCGCCGGAACTGTGAATCCGATCATTAAAACTCCCGCCATTGCGGTGCAAGAGCCCACTATTTTGCCCAGCGTAGTCTTTGGATACATATCGCCGTAACCTACGGTTGTCATGGTGATCAACGTCCACCAAAAACCACTCGGAATACTTTTAAACTCATCCCGATCATCTACATAGTAGATAAGCGAGGAAAACAATAAAATTCCGAGTCCCATGAACCAAACCAGTAACATAAGCTCACTAAAACTAGCTCTTAACGTATATATCAAAATCCAGAGGCCCGGAGAATGTCGGACGAGCCGGAAAATACGCAACACACGAATAACCCGGATGATGGTGATGTAACCAACCGCATCTACGTCACCTTTTAGATCGGGTCTAGCGTAATAAACAATGAATTCAATCAAGTCTGGCAAAATGGCAAGGGCGTCAATCACCGCTAGCAGTGATGTTGCGTGCTTCAACTTCTTTGGTGAAAAAACAAGTCTGGTGACATATTCAATAATGAAATAACTTAAACAAATAAGGTCCACCACTTGTAATGCAGGGTGTTTAATTCGAACTGTTCTTTCTTTGACGATATATTCACTCGAAGGCGATGACGTTGTTATGCCGCTAAGCGTCACGTTAGTTAACGATGATGACGTCGTGTTTAGAGTGTCTGTTGTTGACATTGTTGATGTCTTTGTGTTGTTGGGTGACAGCTCGCGTGATGTTTTTATAATAAAGTGGTCAAACGGTTCCGTTGTTTCTGCGAGGAAGGAAAAGATTGACACCACCACAAACAGCAGGGAGACAATACCGAATACCTGTATAATAACAAAAAGAATGACATCATGAATGATTGGGAGTTAATACACGGCCTTGTATGACTGGAAGATGAAAAATAGATGAAAAATGACACCAATAATATAATAAAATAGGACCGCGGAAGAAGATAATCTGTCCGATGAATAAAATAATGTTTTAAAGGGCCTCAACTCATGATCAATCACGTGACACTCGGTGAAAAACGTGCTTAGTTTTCCCACTACATGCATTTAAACAGTACATCGGTATACTCGTACACTGCATAGTAGGACCGGAAGGTGAAAATACATTAAGAATTACACCATTAATATGCATTGCTTATTTATTTATCGACACAATTAGGGTAATGTCATAACTAAGCCAAAGCCACACCAATTTTTTTTAGTACATTTTTGTCTTGTGAGGGGTGTTTTTCTATCGTGACGTCATTATTTGAGGAAATTCCAATATGGCCGCTCGCATACATGCTATCGGTGTCCTATTGTTATACATTAGTATTTCTTTGAATTAATTTGGTTCTTTTCAGTAATTGTTTATATTGTTGCAACTAGTAACTTATTTTATTTTTTAAAGAGATCTATTCTAGGATGATTAAAATAATCGAATAATTAACTCCAACAGACACTTCCGTTAAACTTAAGAGAAACTTTTACTAAGATTTATTTTAAAAGAAAATATTACTTTGGCTCCTCGTGACGAGTTGGTCCTATTCATAAACCGCCACACAACTGGCCGCCACCTCTTCCAGAACGTGCTTTCACCCTCGATAGCTTCAAGTGGTAACATGGTAGTTACCTTCCGGTCATGTTCGAGCCTCTTTAGAGCTTCCTGTCATAAATATATCATAATTGAAATTAGCTATACTGGCCAAGGAATGTGTGCTGTGCGCATGTTTAAGCGTTGCCCATAGTTGGGAATAAGTATACTAGTATAAAATTAATGTAATTTTCGACAGAAGTCCTTTCAACAAAATATAAACGGAGAATTTGGAGATGAGAATGTTGCTAAAGAAATATGAACTGTGTGTTGCTGTTGAGGCGTGTATAAGTATAAAAATGTAACTTTCGAGAGAAGTTCTTTAAACGAAATTAAAAATGGAGAATTTGAAGATGAAAATGTTGCAAATTCTAGAATTTTATTTCCCGAAGTATTTGTTATGTACAGTATTACACACTTTTTGAACTAAAATTTGAACTACATTTGCTTTAGAGTCTGGTTTTAGGCTCATATCAAATGTCACCTGAGTCAATCCGGCCCTTCGATCAACATCCGGGCAATATAATAATAGGTGATTCATTTACTAACGTGTAAATACTTGTTGCACTTATTTCGTTTCATCTGCGTATACTAACACTTAAAAAGTAAGATACATGTAAAACATTTCCATCACCTAAAGACGTCTCTTTTCTTCAAAGCTACCTATTTACCAATATACCTATGTGCGCGTCTTAAACAACGTAATCGGCCATAACTTATATACATAGGGATTGCAAATGCATAATCGGTTTGGACGAAGCTATTATGAACAATGTTTTGAAATCATTTTTACTTAAATTTGAAGCTGCGTTGATTGTTATAAAATCTAATATAGTTTGTACAAAACGTTTAAATTTGATGGCGCCTCATATATATTCTCTTTTGCTGAAAACCGACGAAATGAAAATGCACAGATGGAAACTCTACACTGATATGAAAAAGTTCACTGACAATTCAAAATAAAAATGCACACTGACGTAAAGAAACCGTACGCTTATTGTCATAAAACTTAACTTGTACTAGACTAGCAGAACTTTTTTGACGGACGGTGCTTGAATAACGTAACGTGCGTGCATCGTAACGTTTGTCCCAACGGTCTTTCTATATAATTATTATTGATGTGAATAAAAAAGATTTGCTTCAGACAAATGACTAAAACGTAATGTAGTAACGTACTTGTGTGGAATTCCATTCGTTATAATTAATCCAGCAGCACTGCTCTATTTTTTGTTGTCGTACACCCCAAAATTCCAGCTCTAATTTAGCAGACGGTCCGCAGATAAACGATGGCAAGTGGAGGCTTCCTGTGCGGAGGTAATTTAAAACTGACTGAAAATAGAATTTAAAGATTTATTAAAGTGTATTTGTGCGCAAATTTCGGATATGAAAGTTAATAATTGTATATGAAAGTAAAAGTTAGAATTAAACAATTAGGATTAACCCGAGATATGAATTTGTATAACAAATACCAGAGAACAAATCAAATTTCGGATATGAAAGTTAAAAATTGTGTGTGAAAGTAGAAGTCAGAGATAAACAATTGGGATATATTTACCCGGAGATATGTTTTAATCACAAACACCAGAGAAAAAATCAAAGTCTATCAGTCATTCTATGTTTGCAATTCTTGAAAAAATTGGCGATTTTTTTCTCTCATTCTTCATTATGGTTTTACCAAATTTGTTTCATTGTTTGGTTCGATTTTATCTCACACCGACACAGTATAGCTAGGTCATATGGTGACTTTCCAGCTTTACTGGTGGAGAAAGACGTCAAGAACCACGACTCCTTTTGTGTGAACTCTATACCGAGTTAAAATGTCTTTGTAGCATAGACTTTTATATAAAAGAACGTATTAATCTTAATCTTCGTTTTTGTTGTCTTCTCAGAACAAAAAAGGTTGTTGTTGTTGTTGTTGTTGTTATCATTCAATGAGAAAATGCATCGGTCGAATTATATGCCGGTAATAAAAATTTAGAAAAGTGTTATCAATTTCAAAAAGTTAAGAAATAAAGTATTTTAGGCTGTTTAAGGCATTGACAATTCACATTAATAACTTAATACCAATGTAATTACATGTATTAATAATCCATTCGAATTACCAAATATGAACCAGCATATGCAAAAAAATAGTCCTTAAACCATTCGTAACGGATTAGAAATATTTTGAAATAAGTTTGATTTTTTTTGTTTGCTCATCTTGTGGCATCCATCTAGAAGCAAAAATAAATACCATAGTTCATAAACATACTTTGAATATATCCGGGTCCCTGTCAAAGAAATATTCCATCCGGTCCTCCACATAGTACGAGTTGATGAAGTCAGAGTCGGACAGTCTTGTATGGACATTTGCTTCAAGCGTCCGCCTGAAAATATAAACGCATGTAGAGGTATTTCAACTATAAAATTTGTTTTGCAAGATTTGACGTCTGCAATTGACTTTTATCTAATTTCGGCCTTTTCATTATTTAGTGTTCTTTACCATATATGTTCATTACATATATGATGCCTATGAAATGCCTATGAAAGGATTGATTACAAAAGAATCTTTCTCTAAAAGCATGCAGTATTCCCAAAACTCTAAACTTATATCAGACTTTTACCTTCTTAAACTAACAATTTTAGAGATAATTCTTCCCAAAACCAAGAGGTCAAAGTCCCTTCCTATGTAAGGGAGAAAATTCATTCTAACGTGTAGTTTTAAACTTGATAAGGGATTGCCAATAAGTTACGGTTTTGCATCTCACCCTTGTAGGATATTGGGTTCAAGCCCTGCTGAGGTCACAACCGTGTTTCCCTATATATTTCTGTCATTTTATTAAGTTCATACATTTAATTTACCTTTCACACATATAAGATGGTTACCCTATAATTTGGCTGGGTTTTAGTAACTATTTAATTTATTCACAGGCATGCGCACTTATACACGCATGCATTAATCTAGAGAACAGCTTGACACGTGCAAATATCTCCGTTTAAATTGGTGTTCAAAGGATTGAGCTCTCGATTCAATTTTCACATACGCAGTGTAATTTTGATTCAAAATTGTTGATTTAAAGATTTTCATTGAGTATAAATACGAATAATTTATAAATAAGAATTTGGGCTCGGTAATTATATAAATAAGAATTTAGCCTAGTTAATTAATGTTTTTGTAAATTTGTATATCTTATCCATTGATACACTGATTTTAATGTCTTTGATAGGTTATACTCAATGGGTTTTATGGGATAAATCTGATACAGATCAGAGAATAACCATAAAAAGGATTTGAATGAGGTCACATTTTTACACATTTGAAATAAGAATGATACTTCAAAAATTGATCACGGCCGATACACTTATAGTTCTGCCAGGTGTCGTTATTTTGCCCTTAAGCCCGAAGGAGAAATATTAAGATGAATTTAAACAATATCAAACTGTTACTAAATGCATAAAGATTGTAAATAACGAAGACTGTTCCTAAAGCGCAACGGAGCATTCGGAATACATCGCCGAATACCCATATTCCGTTATTTACCGAAATTTGACAGAAAGTACCGAAAAGTTGCGATTGATAATTTGAGGGGAAAAAATCTTAACTTCTCATTTGTCGTTTATCAAGTGTCCGATTTCATTTTTTTTCTTCCGGCTGGTTAAATAATAATAATTCTCTTATATCATATGTAATCGTTCGGACCAGAATGATGATTACTTTACATTCATTTTTGAAAATGATACATTTTATAAGATAAAAAGAATCTTGACTTAAAGATAAAGTTTAAACATGAAAAAAGATTTTTGTTTTAATCATGCTTTGTATTGTGGCTAAAGGAAAATGTCTTACAAAAATCGCCATGTATCTCGTTTAGATAATTTACATTTTCGCCCAGTCACGAGATTTCACCGTAGGACTAGGCCTATGACACATATCTGCTTCCGTAGTTTCAATAACATCAAAATTGTATCATACAACTTTATATCTTACTTGTCACAATTTTAAGAATGTGACAAAAGAGCCGCGTCACGACAAAACAAACATAGAGCGTTTGCGACCAGCATGGATCCACACCAGCCTGCGCATCCGCGCAGTCTGATCAGGATCCATGCTGTTCGCTATAAGTTTCTCCACTTGTAATAGAGTTGGTAAGCGAACAGCATGGATCCTGATCAGACTGCGCGGATGCGTAGGCTGGTCTGGATCCATGCTGGTCGCAAACCCACTATGTTGGTTTTGTCGTGAATCGGCTCAAATGTACATTATTCATATGAGAATATATCTACAAGCTAAAGGTCATCTCTGAATTGGAGGAAAGAGGCCTATCTACGTGGAGTGTATTTATAGACACGTGTATAGTTTCGAGTCAGAAAAAAAGTAGAAAGTATATTTTGATTATTTTAAACATTAGAGAGAAGATCCCCAAGAGTGAGGGAAGAATTCTCATATACTATAGGCTTACCATATTACCGAAAACAAAATTGTAGATCTATTATGCTTTTGCATCGCTAAGCTTACCTGAGGGTTTCGAATCTTATACCGCCCACGTTAAAAGTGATGATGTCATGACTATGAATTTCTGTGACGTCGTCAGGGGGTTCCATCATCGGTTTCCCTTCTAGACTGTCGTCTTTAGGACTGTAAAAAAATAAATAATCTGTGTTAAGCTCTCTGTCGTACTAGTTATCACCAACATACTGTCGTATTGTAACCATCGTACTTTCACAATCGTATTGTCATGATTCGCGCTTTTTTTGCTCAGAAAAAAACGCGCTGGCTCTCACGGAACAACGTTTCAATACGCCAAAAAAAATATATATATAGAACGACAAAATAAACATTTGGCCTTTGTATATAGTCTCATCAGAAAGAAAGCATCAAACTAAGCACTACGGTGTTCCGTTTGGACAATCGTGATTTTTATTTGTTTGGGTCGTCAGACCAAACAAATAATGGTAGCGAAATTTCAGAGTCTAATGTTCTTAATTGCAAATGCCGAAAGTAGTCCACTTTTTTGAAGCGGTTACTTCCCTTTTGTATGTACACTAAAGCCGAAAAATTCAGGGGAGATCACTGCGTAAAGATGGTCAAAGACAGGCGCATCAATTTTCAAGCAAAGTAATTCCCGAATGGTCGAAGATTTCTAATATTGTTTTCTGGTATTTTCTGATCGAAAATAACTAAATACAAAGCGGACATTCAATCTCTGACACAGAAGTTTATGACAAACCTAACAACAAGTAGTTCTCAAAACAGCTTAAAACTAGCGATTTAAAAGAAAGAAATATTTTATTTTGTTACAAGTATCCAACAAATTACAACTCATTTAAAGTTAAACAATAGCGTTGGCTTATAGAATTGTCAATAAATGCACAATCACAAATTACGCGGATGAATATGATTTTATCAATGAAAATACTATTTTTAGCCATGTAGATTACCGAATACTACACAAACCGAGTAGTGGAATATATAGATTCTACATGTCGGACTGTTTGGGCGAGAGGATTTTCGCTAAAATATTTACTTCAATTTTAAACAACAGGTTTACCCTGAACAAAATACCTCGAAATTAATAAGGATTCCTGAATGCAATGGAAGTTCTAAATTTAGAATGACTTGATATTATTCAGACACACTGTGTATAACTTCTCCGTGGTACAGTGGTAACGCGCTCGCTTAGTGAGTGAGAGGTCTCGAGTTCGAATCCCAGTATAGGAAATTTTTTTTTTGTTAAATTCTTTTTTTAATTGTTTTTGTTAAGGAAGTAGCCATGATTTACAAGGATAAAGTGTGGCTGTCGTAAAAAAAGTACATAAATGATTTTTTGATGCAACTCTAGTTATGCAGAATTCCGTATGTGCCTTACAAAATGAATTATAATACATAAAAATAAACTTATACAGGAAAATGCATACAGATATACAGTACGATTTAGATTGCAAAGATCAGAAAATACCAAAGAACTTGAAGCCCTTTGATTCTTTATAAATATACATGCTTATAGTAAGCTTCAGGATTATTTACATCTGTGTTAAACAACAGTTAAAAGTCGTTACAAGCCCTAATTTAGAATAATATGGTTTTCTTCAGGCCGTTCACATATAAATTTAACCGTGGCTGAAGGGTTTTCGGGCTCGCTAAGGAAGCGAGAGGTCTGGAGTTCAAATCCCAGTAATATTTACTTCAATTTTAAACAACAGGTTTACCCTGAACTCATTTTTTTAAATTGTTAAAGTCAAATAAACATTGGATTGAATATCAGTGTTGCAATTAGTCTTATAGCCAATTTACTACAATTAAAACGCTGGAAAGCATTGGTGGCACTAAACATATAATCTCACAACCTGCACCTTTCTTACATTCTGAGACCCAAACAAATTCAGCGCCTTCTGTGCTTTGATTTTTCTTCCCTACCCGCGATGCACGATGGTACGATGCTGAAAACGCGATAGTACGATGACACGATGATGAAAACACGATGGTACGGTGGTGAAATCGCGATGTCGCGATGGTACGATGATGAAAACGCGATGTTATATCGCGTTTTCACCATCGTACCATCGCGTTTTCACCATCGCGTTTTCACCATCGTGCCATCGCGTTTTCACCATTGTACCATCGCGTTTTCACCATCGCGCCATCGTACCATCGCCTTTCGGTCAGTATGACCAGTACACATACAGAAATATGTCAGATTCTGATACGGCAGATAGTAAAAAAAACATGTTTAGAATACTTACTAATTAATTTGAGTTATAAATAATAAAACCTTTATCTTTACATCAAATATTCCATTTATATTAGTATATTGTATATAGATCAGACTATTTGATATATGCTAATATAAGCTTATATGTATGTTTTATGTATTAGACGGAGTTACCGCTCTTTAGACCTCGCGTGCATTCGTTTTGTATATATTGCGAACAGCGACAAAAAAACTGTCTGTGATTTTAAAGAAGTCATGTGTGCATGAAAATATCTTGTGACAAGGGTAAGATTAAACTGCAGCTTTTAAAAACCTACATAATTGTAGTCGACATAGCAGACGACAGACGGATAGATTTACAGCTGTGCTTTAAGTTTATACAAACAAGCACATGATTGTTTTAGGTTTAAGGATAACGGATCAAGATTTCAAAATTTTATTTATTCATGGGGCATTTAGCATGCTTTAGATGTGAACAAAAATGCATAAACACGGCTGTCAAAAGTTAAAGAAAGTGGCAAATACAGATTTTGACAATTATCCTAATCAGTATGTATGCGAGCCGCCATATTGGTACTTTCTCAAAATAATGACGTCACAGTGGAAATCACCCAGTCACGTGACAGAGAAGTAATGAACATCACCAGTATGTTTAACGAAAACTGTCATAAGAACGCGTTTGTGGCTTCGGGTCTTTTGCCGATCAATAAGGGTTCAAAACTCGCGACTATCCGAAAAAGCGAAAACACGAAAAGAGGACAAACTTCCTTTTGAGGCGAAGAATCGAAAATTACGACATTGCGTAAATTAGCCACCATGCATACTCTGCGATTTTCTTACGGCGAAGGAAAACAACTGATGTTGTTTTTTTTCTTCAAATTAATAAACTCGTACATGCTGAATTTTTGAAACTGACTTGTCTTCCATATTTAGACCTTTGAAGATAACTATGAAGATGAAACTTAAAGATTTATCTCGCTTTACATCATATATGAACTTTACCATATTTCAGGAAAAAACAATTCATTACATTTGGTGAATTTTCAACATAATATGTACTAAATGAAAAGCGAACAGTGCAGACATGGACATAGATGTGCCGGCTGATCTTGGTCTACACTGGTCGCATGGGTTGGATTAGTTATCGCTAGAAGGCTAAAGATTTAAGTTCGTTAGGTTTTTTAGTTGTTCAGCCAGCTGCATCTATGATCTCTAACATGTGTATTGATGACTGATGGCTTATTTGGGCGTGGTGGATGGGGGGGGGGGGTGTGTGGAGAAGTCAACTGGGCAAGGGTAAAATAAAGGAAACGACATTGCATATTAGAACAGCTATATTTCTCGGAGTGCGTTTAAAATACATGCATTACAAAATGTTAAAATTTACAATGTGAAAAATGTCAGATATTAATAACATTTACTTGACTGACGTAACAACTTCACGTTTGTAACAGTTTTACAGTGAAGCTATTATTCATAAGTATAAACACGGTAGCTTTCTTTATGAAACATGCTAGCCGTATTCTGATGTTTATACCAAGTTGTAAACACAATATACAAGTTTTATTAAAACATTCCAAAAATTGCTACATGGGGATCGCTGGATTTAAATCAGATTTTGGTACGTTAAAATCGGCCGTTCACCCTTGGACATGGTTTGGGACAAAAAGTATGATTATTGTCCCAGATTTGCCAATAACCCGCTGGGACCAAAAGTGATTAGCCTTTGCAACCAATATTTAGAGCCGGGCCAGCTTCATCAGTTGGTAAAGTTTGCAGCCCATTTTTTGTATATTCATTTCAGTTCGACTGTGTTGGAAATTGAAACACTCTATAGAATCTATAGAATCCGTTCCTGGAAACAACCAGAACTAGGCAATTTATGTAACGTTTCTTGCTCAAGGAAACAACAGCTTGCCCCTGTTAAGGTTTGAACCCACGCGGTCAGCACTCCTTAGTTTGATACTGAAAACCCTTTAAGGTTAAAAGGACTGTTCCAAATAAAAAGCAGAGCAACCCATAACACAGATTCAGCAGAGCAGGTTGTGGATTAAGGCCGATTGATAAAACGACAAAAATTTTTTAGATTAAAATCGAATATAAACATATCACGTTTTCCCATAATGTAACGAATGAAAGAAACTTCATATTTAACAAAAACCAGTGTGTTACTTTAATAGCTGTAAATGTCATTTTCATACAAAGTTACCACATTTTCATAATAAAATAAAAAGTCCGTCTTGAATTTGCACCTGGCTGTACAATTAACTGTTTCGCGCGTAAATACGGGTGTTTAACTTTTTCATGTTGTTTCATATTTTGCATTTTTGTGTATGTGCTAAATATGTGTATTTTGATAACATTAAAAAGGATAAATTCCTATAACATTTTAGATATCAACAGTCTGTTTTAAAATTATAAGTGCACATCGGTCATTAATATAGATATACAGTGGTCCTCACTTGATACGAACTCGAATAAGCGCACACTCGGATATGAGGAACAAATGCATCCCTTCCTTCCGTCTTTAACTAACATTAATATCCTCGCTTATAGCATACTTGCTTATAGCGTTAACTTGGTTTTAAGAAACACCAAAATTAGGTCCATTACAACCATTTACAGTCTAAAACAATGGTAATACATTTCAATATAATTATATACACCAGATAGCTTGAGTATCCAAATATATAAATAAAATATGTAATTTGTGACTAAGTGATATATGAATTGAGGACGAGAGATCAGTGGTTTTACGCAGGTGCCGGCACGTGCAAAGAGATATCTAGAGACCTCTCCCATCCAACCATACTAGCCACTGCTACCGTCCATGCCATCCTCCAGTCCCACCCAATATAAACGGTACTATAAAATCGCCATAAAAATCTTATCAAACTCGATGTCATCCAATTATGCAGTAAAACAAATATTTGCATTATTCAGTAAATAATTGTAAATGTTAACGGACCAAAAATTGCATATGCATGTGGCAAACAATGATAATTTAGTTGTATTTTCTACTTTAAGAGATTTATTTATTTATTTATTATATTGTCATAAACATCATAAAAGGTGCAACTCTGTCTCTGTAACACGGACGGACAGACTGTTCTTATATTACAAAAAAAGCATTTAGAAGTTATACTTATTTTTGTCTTTGCTAAATGATTTGCCGCACAAAACGAAAGTTTTTAAAATTCTTAAAATGTATACATTATTAAATATTACCTGCATTTTACAACAACAACTGTACAGCTTAACCTAGATAAATACCTGAACCATTTATGCAAAAGAAGCTATATAAAAATTTAAACATTTAAAACATACTAAAATAACGCATTAGAGTATTATTTTGTGATTAACCGTAGAGTATAGGATAAATCTGCTAATATGCAATAAATACCTTTTCTTTTTCATCCCTCGCTATTTCCCCTGTTAGTTTAATTCCCCGAAGAAATACAAACGCGCACGTGCGATATGATTGTCAACATTATCAGGGTCTTTCAAAGAAAGCACTGATAAAATACGGTATTATGTAGGTGTCCGAAAAAGTGAATACACCCAACTAAGTGCCTATTTAACCACTTTAAGCATTTCCATGGATTCGTTATCCTAACACTGCATGGTATCTCTACTTTATTTCTTTGTATTTCATAGTTAAGAAATGAAGCAGGGTCACTCTTATTTAATGTTGATGTTTTTGGTATGGTGGCTGATATGGGCCATCAACAGTTTTTGTCTCGTGATGTAAAAATGCGAAATCTCTTTTACACGAAACGGTGAAAGTATGAAAGTGTACAACACGGAAAGGCAAATGTAAGAAATTAAGAAAAAATGAAATACGTTGACTTTGTTATATTAAACCGTTTCCTGCCTTCGCGTTCTATAAACGTCACGTGAAAAATTGTAACATGGCGTTTATTGGACACTATATGGTGAAGATGCGCTTGAGTAAGAACTATGTGGCATAATAAATAAGTTTGTGTGATGAAGGATTAAACCGGCTACAAATTTTGCCATTCATAGCCCGTGAGCCTTGATATTGATATTGAATAAATATAATATTATGCTACTTTCCTGAGGTGAAATGTTCAGTAAATAAATCACCTCGTGTTATACTAATCTCACTTACATTTTTACATCCTGTAGCAAATTAAATTTATCTGAAAATATTGAAAACATTTACTTCAAACCAATTCAACTGATTCAAAGTAGCTTAGATACATAACAAATTGGGTTGTTGCTTTATATTTTTACATCGTTAGTTTTATCTCAAATACTGGTATTTTACTTCGTTAGTAAAGAATTTTAATCTTAACGGTACGGAAGCGCATAAGTGACATGTGGGATTTTTTCTTCTTACTATCTCGTGAACAATAAGACAAAAACAAAGATTAATCCATAACCACGAGATGATTTGAAAAAGAATAATAAAACAATAAAATGCTAACTCGTGAACACGAGATGATAAAAAATAAGAAAACAAAAGTTAACTCGTGGCCTCGAACTATTTTTAAAAAGTTTTTTTTTCTGCATCTTGACTCTTTCTTTTCATTTTAAGATATATTTCAGTATATCTCAGGCGAAGTAATTTTGAAACACGTTTAATAAATGCGTCTACATAAATGCGAGTGAAAAAAAACGCCACAACTTTTAAAAATGTTTATATACCCGTATTAATAATTGTCAAATTACTTTGAGGTTATGGGTACCATGTTTTAAGTTTCTTTACAAAATTTAAGTGCTTGCACGGAATGAAATGGCAATTTAATCAATTTGACTGTAAACCTTAATTAAATTACAAATCAATGTCCTATACATACATGTATAGTTAGTTAAATGAGAATTTAAACGAGTTTATCTAAATTCTATAAATATTAAATAAAAATTGGGGAAAACGATTAACTTAGCAAGATGTATATTTGATGTCGAATGTTGGGACATATACAAACCGTGCTTTGTAAGATATTGCACGTGAAAGAGATTATTTGGTCTAAAAGTTACCATGCACGGGTTATTTAATATATATAAAGTTGAAAAGTACATAATGATGTAAGGACTCAATGGTTAAAATATCATCAGAAAAATTATCAGTAATTTTAGTATAACCTTAAATCTTCTAAAACATTTGATGATCTTGTCCAGCTTCAGTTTTGTATAACTTTTCATAATCAATTGTGGGGTTATCCCCCCTATTGTCTGATGGATTGCGTTTACGGATCAGGTACAGTATCATAATTGCAGCCACCCTTTATGCCTGCGTTATCGTAAGAGGCGACTAAATGGGTTCGAATTACTGGTGTCTATGCATCTCTTAGCTCAAGAAGGTGAGATGGTTTTGACCCCTGGTGTTGCTTAAAGTTTGTAACACCCGAGGTTAGCCAAAATTACCTTTCCCTTTTCGGCGCCATATGACCTAAACTGTGTTGCTGCGTTGTAAAACCAAATAAATGAACACTCAAGATGTATGCTTAAAGCTAGCCAGCCAGTGAAAAGGCAGTGATATAGGGCTTCATACACTGGTGGCAAATGCTAATTACTTTAGGTTCAAGCAGGGTATTTATAAGAATATGCAATAGTAGCCAGAACACCTGGATTGGTATCTACTTTTTTAATCAATGACCCATCCGAAAGTTTGACAAAGTGAAAGTGGCAATAAACGGATACCTCTTGATATTACCGAAGCAGGACGGAAAAGACCGAAGATTAACGATTGCAGCCATAATGTAGATTTATTCAAATATCACATGATCACGTGTCATGAATGCATTTTGCACAGATCTTATCAGTCAAAACTCATAAATCAAGTAATTTAATGTTAAACGTGCAATTATTAAATACACACTTTAATTGAATTCTCTAAACATCTTATGCTGATAACGATAAAAATTGAACCAGTGAGTCACAGCATTATTATTATATGTTCATAGAAAAGGTCTTTGCATAAAACAAGACAAAAAATGTTTTGACATGCTTATTAGTGTTTATTTTATTTTTGATCTGTCATATTTTGTTGCACGTCCGGGAATTATATATAGGGTTTTATATATAGAGAGAGGGGATATTTGTTTAGTTCAAGTGACATTATGCCCATCCAAGGGTTTATAGTGAGTGAACGGGTGAAAATCAAAATAAGTTTTCATTTTGCCATCGTTCCTTTTAATCTAATAAATAAGTTTGCATAAACAATAAATAACGCACATGTCCAAACAAAATTTCTGTAAATATCCATTAGAATTTACCTTTAACGCTTATTTTATAAAAAGAGTGGGGCAGTCTTTTTAAATTTAGGCAGATTTATAATATTATCCTAAACATTTTTCAATATCAACTGCTGGTCAAACACCATTTTGACAGTCAATCTTTTGAAAAATAAAGTCAATTCAGCTCAACTTGACTATGAAAATATGAGCATAATGTCACTTTCAGTATAACATCGGAATAATATATATTAAAATTTTCACCGAGTGAGCACCAAAAGGTATATTTCACGAGTGGCACACGAGGTGAAATATATTTCGATCTTACACTAAACTTAACAAATTTTCTTTTTATTATATGCAAAGAAACGTTAAATTAAGACATTTGAACATAATACTTAATGATAAGCGATTCAAATAATAATAATACAACGTGACGTAATTTACGACGTCACGTCATTAAGTTGGTTTCCAGTACTGTGCACGCTGATATTTCACCGAAACAGCATAGCGGGCTTAAGTTCAAAACAGTGAAAAAATATCAAATTGATAACTTCACTGTTTCCAACAGTGAAAATATCAGTTTTTCAATTCACTAATATATTTCTATAAACAACCGAAATGCATTTAATAAAAAGAGAATATTCATCTTTTATTATTATCATTATTATTATTATTATTATTATAATAAATTATTATTATTATTATTATTTTATTATTATTATTATTATTGTTATTATCATCATCATCATCATCATCATCATCATCATTATTAATATTATTATTATTATTATTATCATAACTATAATTATCATAATTATTACTATAACAAAAAAAATGCATTGTATGCAAATACCTTTTCATTTCAAGTTTACGAGATAATATTTTCTAATCCAAATTTTTTAACATAATGTGTATCCCATACGTGTGTTTTCCTTAAGAGATAATAAATAAAAAGAACACACTGATCTAGGATTTGATAATCTCTAAGACATGATAATCCCCCTGAGTTATATTTGTTTTAGGGGTGTTTTCATGATAATAAATGACAATATTTTCCTTCTTTTTTATTTATTTTGCCACTGTCATAAAATGTTACTGAAGAACGAAAGTGTTTTAAAAAAACAAGTACACAAACTTATTGGATACAAAAAGGTATTTAAAAGTTGATCGATTCCCTAGTGCAAACCGAACAACATGATTATAACCAAGATGTGGCTAATATGTTGACTTTTTTACTTTTAGAAGAAAATAAAGGAGTTCCGATATTCTGTAAAATCATTTTCATTCGAAATATACTTTCTTGAAAATGCATATATTATTCTAAAACTTTATGCAGTGAATAGTGGCCAAATATAAGACCACAAGTTTTCAGTTTTTGTTTTAGAAGCACTGTACATGTGTAGGTGAAATGGCGACGTTCCAAGAAGAACGTGCCATTCCGTGCATTATTTTAGGAACAGACGGGCACTGAGTAGAACCACTGACGTTCCGTATGTCACCTGGATAGCTTCCTCACATGAAAGAATCCAAAGTCCCTATCTGAACATGAACCCACAGCGGTGAGGGGCAAGTGGCAAACCCACAGCGGTGAAGGGCAAGTGGCGAACCTACAGCGGTGAGGGGCAAGTGGCGAAACCACAGCGGTGAAGGGCAAGTGGCGAACCCACAGCGGTGAGGGGCGCAAGTGCGAACCCACAGCGGAGAGGGGCAAGTGGCGAACCCACAGCGGTGAAGGGCAAGTGGCGAACCCACAGCGGTGAGGGGCAAGTAGCAAACCCGCAGCGGTGAGGGGCAGTTGGCAAACCAACATCGGTGAAGGGCAAGTGGCGAACCCACAGCGGTGAGGGGCAAGTGGCGAACCCACAGCGGAGAGGGGCAAGTGGCGAACCCACAGCGGTGAAGGGCAAGTGGTTTGTAGTCAACGACCTTAACCACTCGCCCACGGACGCCTCCACAAGTTTCCTGAGGACGACAAAGTGCTAATAGGTCGTAAATGTGTTTAATACCAAACTAATGGGTGATTAAACTGAATTTTAAACTCCTTTAAACGGGTTTTATTTAACCGTAAACTGAAAATGTTTGTTAAATGTATCGCAACACAATATTATATCTTTGCTTGAGCGGATTAAATAATGACAGATATCTAGGATACGATTTACTTGAAAAGTTACTACATGTATAGTAATGTAATATATATATATATATATAAAAACATGTTAAAATAACTATACTGTCTCAATGTGTTCGTTATAAGCGGATATACTTAAAAAAATAAAGAATCAAAAATGCTTCGTCAATATATAAATGAGCAGTGTCATGACAAAACCAACATAATGGGTTTGTGACCAGCATGGATCCAGACCAGCCTGCGCGTCCGCGCAGTCTGATTAGGATCCATGCTGTTCGCTTATCAACTCTATTACAAGTAGAGAAACTGATAGCGACTGATCAGACTGCGCGGATCCACTTGTCTGAATCCTTGCTGGTCGCAAACCCATTATGTTGGTTTTGTCATGACACGGCTCAAATGAAGTTTTCAAATTACGATACTAGATTATTAATGTTTAGATCATATGTAGATATAGTTAAACCTACTTGTATATATATAACTTACAGGCCCAAACTAATGAAAAGTTTTTACTGTGTATAAGAAAGTATGTGTTAGTCATCCTGTTTTTGTATTTATTTGTTTGGGTCGTCAGACCAAACAAATAATGGTAGCGAAATTTCAGACTATTATGCTGTTAATTGCAAATGCCGAAAGTAGTCCGCTTTTTTGAAGCGGTAACTTCCCTTTAAATGTAACACTAAGGCCGAAAAATTCAGGGGAGATCACTGCGTAAATGTGGTCACATGACAGGCGCATTAATTTTCAAGCAAAATAATTCCCGAATGGTCGAAGAATTCTAATATTGTTTTATTCTTTATATATATACATGCTTATAGTAAGCGTCATGATTATTTACAAAAGTGTTAAAACAATCAGCGTCGTTACAAACCGTAATTTAGAATAATATGGTTTTCTTCAGGCCATTAACTTGTTAATTCACCGTGGCTGAGGGGTTTCCGCGCTCGCTTAGGAAGCGAGAGATCTGAAGTTCAAATCCCAATTAAGGCAACTCATTTTTTTCAAATTGTTTAAGTCAAATAAACATTGAATTGAATATCAGTGTTGCAATTAGTCTTATAGCCAATCTACTACAATTAAAATGCTGGAAAGCATTGGTGGCACTATACAAAAACGAATAGTTTTATAATCTCACAACCTTCACCTTTCTGACATTCTGAGACCCAAACAAATTCAGCGCCTTCTGTGCTTTGATTTATTCTTGTCATTTATATTTAGTTTAGTCCATGCAATATATCATGTTAACTTTCGTGCCATTGTACTTTTTATGCCATTATATGTGTATGCTTGTATGTATGTTAATCACGAGAAACGTGTAGTTTAAGGGCACACTATGCCTCAAAAATCCATATTTCTAATTGTTTGGAAATGTCAAGAATAGAGCATGTTAGATGTTTTGCAACTAAAGAAAGGAGCGCTGAGTGTGAAGTGATATGTCATAAAGGTAGCAAAATGTCAACAAAACAGTATTTTGATTTCAATTCAAAACACTAATTCACCATAATCATACCAATTATTGCCAACAGAGCAAAAAAGCACTGGAGTATTTTTTTTTGAAACTTTAACAAGACACAAAGAAAATAAAAATGTTTTGAGAAATAAACATGATAGGATTTCTGAGGCATACTAGGCCTTTAAGTGACAAATAAACGTTCTTCTTCATGTAAATGAAGGTCCTCTATCTCTATGACGTATGTAAAGAACGAATAATTGTGTACGATTTTTTTCCCCAAAAAATCATTTACTCACTTCTGCATAGCGTATAAATTATAAGTTTGTAACAAGAGCCGCGTCACGACAAAAACAACATAGTGGGTTTGCGACCAGCATGGATCCAGACCAGCCTGCGCATCCGCGCAGTCTGACCAGGATCCATGCTGTTCGCTGTCAGTTTCTCCACTTGTAATAGAGTTGGTAAGCGAACACAATGGATCCTGAACAGACTGCGCGGATGTGCAGGCTGGTCTGGATCCGTGGTGGTCGCAAACCCTCTATGTTGGTTTTGTCGTGACGCGGCTCACATATTACTGCTACAAACGTATGTATATATAACGAACGTCACTGTCAGCGTAACGTATACGTAAATTCTGTACACGAGTTCAAGACCTATATACAAACAAAACATAGTAAAACAGAATCCCTAAAGAAAGCCCAACACTACAAAATTGAAAAACTATTAAAAAATAGTTTCGGTCCTTCATGTAAAAAAAAAGTGGAGTCCCTTTAAATTTGGGATTAAACTCACGTGCAGAAATAATGATTACAAAGTAGAAAAATATTGCTTTTTTCAGATTCTTATAGTTTTCATTCGTCGTGATCAGATGAATAAGACGTTTTCAAGTGCATTTCGACGGGTGAAAAGACGAGATTTTACATTTAATCATTCAAGCGCATTGTGCGGTATATACCGGCATGCGGTATTTAGTGTGGTGCCTCATCACATTTTTAAGTACCACTCTTTAATTTTTACATTGAAATTCCCTACCATAATACTACGTATCAGCAAAGCTAAAAGAGCTCTCCTAACATTCAAATCACAATGTTTTTAGGGCATAAATTATAATTCTATTGATAATGTCGGCCAAGAAAATTATTATTCATAGGGAATAGGTTTTCTTGAACTTTGTGGTGTAAGAAAATGATCAAGAAATTTAACGTTTGAAATATAAAAAAAAATTGAGCGACACTTACCTTTATGTAGCAACTAGATTTCCATGAAAGTTTAGAATCTCATATTGATAAATCCACAGAATTATTTGCAATAATGATCAATCGAATTACAAATGTATTATTTATCTATAAACAAGAAGTGTTACATAAACGTCAGTTGTGAACTAGGATATATACAAACTGTCGTCTGCGTTCCAGGTAGATGATGTAGAAAATTTAAATCCTGTTTAGTGTACAATTTTGACATTTAAATGTGATCACAAAAACAGAAATTGATTTAAACTTTGAATGCCGAATATGATAAGTGGGAACATACTAAATTAATTCCTGTTTTTGTATCTTCCATGGTTACCCCGTCCCCACTGTCAGGGAGAAAAAAATGTCAAAGTCTATTCAAAATTGAATAGACAGCTTTTAATATCAAAATTAAATTTAAACATTCATGCTTTAGTTTCTTTTCACCACTTTTTGAAAATGACTTGTAAATGAACATTGCTAACAACTTTTAAAGCTATAAACTTCTAGATCAGTAAATAAAATAAAAGAACATCTAACTTAAAGACTCCAAAATAACATTTTTTATATATCTGGAAATCATTTTACTTTTGGCTTCCTGATAAGAAAATAATTGGAAATTGCATATTGTACTATTCTTAACCCTATTTGATTGAAAAGGCGTTGCAACGCCTTTCAATTTTGGGCCATTTTATAATTACTTCGGAAGAACAGAGCGAGCAAACGATCTGATATGTTGCATCAAATGCAACATTATTTAAAGCAACATGCCTCCAGAGTCCAGATTTATGCTAATTTTCATGAAAATTTTGAAAATGTATTGAAAAGTAAAATATTGAATATTGTGCAGTGAAAAACAAAGAAAGTAGTTAAAAACACATTGCAAACGACACCTACAATCAAAAAAAAAAAATACAAAAAAATAGAGGTCAAAATACAAATGTATGCAAAATTATCCCTTACTGCGTTAGTAACGCAGTAGAAATATGGTAATATACACTGCACAATCAGTCTTAAATCGCACATAACATATAAATCATTAACTGAATCTTGAATCTTTTTACTTTTCTTAAAATCTTGATATATTTTTCTCAAGTTTGATTTTCTTGAAATATTTTGGCTTATCTGGAGGTCTACTGCATTCACGTAAACAACACCGTAAACGTCTTTTGGCGATATTTTTAAAATGATATAATCAGTCATTATAATGTCATAACTGCAATCAATTATTACAAATATATTAACTCCGTTCATATTATATGTAAAAATGCATAATTTCGTTCCCTGTTTCTTATCTTTACCATATCATGAAAACAGATAAAGTAAACATTCAGTTTGCCTGTCCTTATAAACATATTTAATTGGCAAAACAAAATCTTAAAATATATACACAGTTTATAAATACTTATAATCATATCAATGTGCTTGTTGTGTGCATGTTTTAATGTGGGATGTGAGTCATTCTCCTCGGTAAATGAATAAAGCGTGTTCTTTGTGTATATATTCAATAGACCTTGTAAAGATGAATGTCTTATTAAAGTCCATGTTCAAGTTAAATGAACTGGATGAAAATTAAAATTGAAAAGAAAGACGAAAATTGAGATTGTTGTCCAAGGGAGAAAACTCGTATGGTCATAATTGAGTATTGTACAAGTTACGGTTCATTCATATGTAAAAACTTGCATTATTCAAGAAAAAAATATTCAAGAGCGCAAGAGCGTTGTCAGTCTACGTGTCGTGCACTCGGGTATCTATCGGATGGATCACAACTATCTTTCCATAAATTAAGCCATTACTATTTAGCAAGCTCGAAAATGATTAATAAATGTATAAGCTAACTTTTTTCACAATCGAGTTTAAATTAAAATACAAAGCAATTTCAACTGTATAAGTATAATATATAATGTATACGGAAAGTACCGAATAATGCCGGACTTTCACGAGTTTCACGTATGTGATACGTAGTGTGTAAAGTTACGGTACATTTGATGATTTTAATGACGGTTAACCACAAATGTGTTTTAAATTGGTTTAAATTCAAGTACGTATAATTCTGAATAAGGAAAGAGGAAGGCATTTTTCATCTGTCAAGTTCTTTTTTAAATTTAAATGTATAACTAATTACTTTTGCTTTACATTAAAAATGGTGATACAAAAATGTATTTATACATGATAAGGACATTGCCCCCCTCCAACATCACCCCCCTGAAAATGAATAGATAAAATAAAATAATAATAATGATAATAATAATGATAATAATAATGATAATAATAATAATGATAATGATAATGATGATGATGATGATGATGATGATAATAATAATAATAATAATAATAATAATAATAATAATAATGATAATAATAATAATAATAATAATGCTAAATTAATAAATAATTAAAGAATAGAAAAGTGATTTAATAACTATAGATGCACTTTTTCATTAGATCCACCTGATTATCCAGGTTCTTTGAATGAAATAAACAAATTTACACGGACAGATATGGATATTTGAAGGACAAAAGCTTATTCTTTCTATTCGTATTAAATCGTACAAATAACAAATTGGTTCTTACATTTTAAGCATTGGGACCATTCTTGATTGATATAAAGATTGCGCTGGTCCTGACCGTCTTCCGTACATGACGTTTTGTGTTGACAGCTGTGCGCAAAGGAACACGACGTCGTGTTCTTTTGCTATCCGTCGTCTGCTGCAGTGCACGCACGCGCGCCTTCAAAGACGTCGTCTGCTGCAGAACAAGCACGCGCGCCTTCAAAGACGTCGTCTGCTGCAACTGGCACTTTCAATCGACGTTCCCTAAAGTATGTTATTTAGAAAGTATTGTCACTTTTATGCACTTTCTAACTCGATGACTTCGAATAGTAAAACATCTAAAACCAAAGAACGCATAAATGTTTCTTCAAATGATATAAGAAATGATATAAAAATATCCTTTAAAATTCAATTTGTTGTACGATAAATTCCATTTTGTTGTTCTGTCATTAAGAACATTACGACATTTTTGTGTATAAACAAATTAAAAAAAGTAAAAGTACATACAACATTTCATCAGACGTTGTATGCATACGCGGCACAGTTAGAAACCAGCCAGCACAGCATGTCTTTTAATTTAGCAATGCGCGCTTCTTTGATCCAGTTTTCATGCCATTAAACGGTATTTTATATGCGCATTAATCCAACGTTTAATATAATCTACATTTAAACCATTAATAAACATTGAACTAAACATATCAAAATGGGGCAAACATATTATACATTTTCAATTCATCAAGAAGCCGAAAAAATCTGAAGAAATCAAATATACCGCATCCGTGTGTCAATTCAAACCCCCAAAATTTATTCTTTTGTCAACGGTCATGTAACACTATAGTGTTTGTTTAATTGCTTGGCCATGAAACGCTTTAGCCTTAAATAAAAAAAATGTTTGTTTCCTCCCCTTTCCCGCTAAATACCTAGCTGCCTAAAGCATTTTATGGCCAAACAATATATATTTTTTTAAACTTTAAAGCGTTAAAGAAGAGTATACTGTATGATGGAGAATAACGTCTGTTTTTACTTGTTTAGAGGCCCATTAGGTGTCATAAATGAAAACAATTTTTTTTTTCAAAAGCTTTATAAATTTGGTATTTTGATACAGTTTCATTAGCCATATTTGCTGAGCGATCTTTTGTTTCTTTCGTATTTCTTCTCCTTTCTTTGAAATCAATAATATAATATATATATAATATAATATAATATAATATAATATAATATATAATATAATATAATATAATTATAATATATATATAATATAATATAATAATATAATATAATATAATATAATATAATATAATATAATATAATATATTAATATAATATATATAATATAATATAATATAATATAATATCAATATCATATCATATCATATCATATCATACATATCATATCATATAATATAATATCATATCATATCATATCATATCATATCATATATCATATCATATCATATCATATCATATCATATCATATCATATCATATCATATCATATCATATCATATAATATAATATAATATAATTCAATACAACACAACACAATACAATACAATAGAATACAACACAATACAATACAATACAATACAGTATACATGTACATTAATTCAACTATGTTCATCGGTTAGAATTATTTCTAATAACAAAAACTTACTTTGGTCGTGGTAGGGAAAACAAAATATTTTAAGACTTGGCCTTATTGACAAACATCTACGCTGGCGCTATTTGTAATATACAAACCGAAATCAATCACTCTACATTGATATAAAAACTTACAGATTCATTATCTTTAAATGATAATTTTGTCAATTGGGAATATTATTTTATCATTAGTGCACTTAAGGTAAAGTTCTTTGCATAATTCATGGGTTGATTTTCTTTTTAATGTATGGTGGTTAAGAAGGTACAACTCTGGACAATAAAACATTTTAAAACGCTCGTGCCCACGTGACCCTTTTAAAATGCTCGTGCTCACGTGACAATAACATACACCTTAGTATGAAATTGTAACATAAATCTGTGTTTAGGATGGATCAGGCGAAGATAAGAGGACAAGCTGCATAATAAGGACATGTAACATAATAAAAATTATATAAAATCTTAATAAATAAGGATTTTGTCAGTCATAATTAGGACCTTCAGAAACCTAAATGAACAAACAAAAATCTAATTCGAACTTTGTAACTTCTAATTAGGTTTTCATACAAAGAAAAAATAAAAAAATGTTTCTTCTTATAAGTTTTTTTAACTTCTAATTAGGATATGCAAAGTCCTAATTCGTGTTTATATATCAACACGTCAAACCAACACAGAAATGTCATATAGCAACTTTCCATTTTTTCTGGTGAAGGAAGAACTCTGGTGCTCTTCTGTGCCGTTCCGCAAGCTTGCTGGATTGTTTTCTAAGTATTTGTTTTCACAGAGTTAAAATAAGAAACCGCGTCGCTTTCAAAATAATGAGAGCTCGCCAATGATTGGTTGTTTCAAAGACCACGAGAAGGTGACTACCTATGGGTGGATGTCAGATCCTAATAAGAAGCGTTATTTAGGAGCTGATTTTAATCAGAGTAAACTTGTGCCAACTTCTGAAATTTTGTCTTTACGTAAAAAGTCAGCAGGTCGAATTTTTTTTATCGTTTTCATGTTCTTAGATCGTTTCTAGTATTCGCATGTTTATGATTCTAGCCTACGGATAATCTTTTCCTCTTTCTGGCGTGTCTTGCGTACTTTCTGCAAATACTTTAGAGCCTCGTTCTGCTTTTGCAAAAGTATAAAACAAATATATGTCATTTGCAAGACTCAAAGACGACCCTGTTGTGTCCGGTGGACAAATTTCTTTTGAATTATTTACAATAACTTTGTCATCAATAGCGATCGCTAAAATTTCATTTCCATATACTTTGTCAATGGCATCGATTACTTTATATATAAGGTGCTCTTTAATACTTCATGACATACTGTACCAAACTTTGCCAAAATCAATGTCACCATTAATATCTTGTCTAGCGAAGATTTGACATTCTATCGTTTTACAAGGTTAAGTACGTGCAACAATTTTATTGTCCTGCTTAAGATCTGGCTTAGAAACATCATGTATTTTAGAAGTACATGTAGTATTTGTTTCCAATGTGGCTTTAGGGTTATCAGTGTCATTTCTATAATTCTATTATTTTCTGATTATACCTGCTTTACAAGTCCAGTTTCTGATACTATTTCCGTAGCCTTTTATTTTCCAATAGTGCCAGGCTATGCAAAAGGGCTGGAAAGCTGTAACATATGTGTAGCGATGTCTGTTTGATCGTGCATGTCTTTACAGAACTTCGCACCAGGCTCAGTTATAAATGCATCTCCATTTTCTTTGGCATCTACACCTTATTTTCCCCTTTAACGAAGATTTTCTTGAACTTTCTGGTGAACATACTGAGGTATGGAACTTTTTGTCATCTCTCACAGACGGCTTTTCTATGAATACTATGCATACACCGGACATTTCCGAAATTTATTCGTGACAATTGGCCTCGGACATTGTTTCTAATGCTCAATTCATAAATCACGTGAGAATAATAGTTGCTCGAGACCGGAAAATTAATAATTACTGGTTAGTTATCCAAGAAAGCTGGTTACGTGGATCAACCACCGAGATATGACCAAACGTGTGTTATATGTTAACATCTGCGTATAATCCAAGAAACAAAACAATTTTATTAATTCATTTATTTATCTATCTATTTATATATTTATTTACTTATCAAAACAGGGATGACAAAGAATCAAATTCATTCTCTTTACCGAATATCTCACAACAGTAGAATATCGTCTTTTCTTTCGATAATTTAATGGAAATACTGGCCATAGAAATTCACAATTTTATTTTTTGGGGCTAAGGGATACATGTAACTTGCCGGGTCTAATTTTAGTAACGGGTGCGTGTGATATTCCGGGTCTAATTTTAGTAACGGGTGCGTGTGATATTCCGGGTATAAGTTTGGTGAACGATGGGTGTGAATCGGCGGGTTTAACTTTGGAAACAGAAACGTGAGCTTTTCCCGGTTTAGTTTTGTCAGTTTGTAACAGTTTAATAAGGTTTGGGACTAGCTCAGACCAGAACGCCATTCGTCTTGGATGAAACTCTTCAATATTCGTCACTTGTGGTTCAATAAGAATATTTGTGATTGGATAAAAATTTTGTGACGTCATGCTGAACTCCGGCCAGAAATCGGTAGCGTTGTTTGGTGTATTTGGATTTCTGAAAAAGAGGAAATCAAAGTACTGAAGGCACTGATTTTGTTTGGTATTCCACAAAGAGGTCGATATCATTCGGCAACAAATCAAGATAGATTCGAAGGATTAAAGGTAAAAAGTTACAAATCAACATAAACATTAATAAAAATCCAAATGGTTGCTCTCCTGTCTAGGATAATATAATATGATTTTTAAAAAAAATGATGCTACTTTAGAAACTCCAATTTTTTAGGCTGTTTCGCTAGTAAGGCAAAGAATGAAGATTTAAAACTTAAGTAGATACTTTTTCCTCGCTGTTCTCAACACAATTTCGATAGTTCCTATTTTTCTGCATTAAAATCATGCATTTTGTTTATACAAACTGAAAATGGACAAATTAATTTATGAATACAGCGTGAAAAGTATTAAAATACCAACCCAGATCTTGCAAAGTTTGTCCAAAACGTCATAATGTCCCTGGACAGCTGCTGTTCTTCCACAGTATAATTGCTGAGCTCGCCGCCAAATATAGAAGCGTTTGCCAACAGCGGGAAACCAAAAACATACGGTATTTCATCAGCATGATACGATCCTGAAATATTTAAAAACAAGTGGTACGGTCTACAACACTTATAATGAAATCGGTTTTAACGAAGTACCGTTTATAACGTACATTCTACTGAGGACCAACCATTTGCCACCTCTTTTCAATTTGTTATATAATACTGTTTATGGCGAGTCTTAATTAACTGAACATAAGGGGAAATCAATCAATCAATCAATCAATCAATCAATCAATCAATCAATCAATCAATAAGTAAATAAATAAATAAACAAACAAACAAACTGAGCAATGAATTAATAGCAGTCAGGACTTTTGACAACCTTTTTTAGAATCAGAGAATACCTTAAACCACGTAAGCAAAATATGGCATTTGACTTATTGCTATTGAATTAAGCGTGCTGGTTAAACCTTTGACGCCAGAGTAGTTTTGAAAGTAATGAGTTCATTAAACAGAATTTCTTTCGTTTAAATGAATAGTTAGTGATCGTTGAATACACCTTACCCCAACCACCACCCCTCTCTCTCTGTATCCGCGCATGATTTATGATGAACTATTTCATTAATCATTTTATTTTATATATGAAAATGTTATGAGTATGAGTAGGTTTTACAGACGTCATAATTCGTTTTTTTAAGCAATAACTGAAAAGTTTAAAGTTACATGTACATCTGTATGTTTAATGTGCAAGCTGAGATTAACATTTTCATAAATCTTAGTGTCAACTTTTTTCGTATTTTTGACATATCATGACGACATTACGACACATTATGTGAATAGTAACGGCAAGCTGCCATAAATTTAAAACTAATTCGCTTATATCATCAAAAATTTTGTAAATGTAAAAAAGAACAAGAAATCAACCGTTTATGTAAAGTTGTACTAATTATATTTAAAGGAGAACAACCATGCTGGTTACGACAATGACAACCCTATGTACCAACTGTATTGCCAGATAATCCCAATATATCCAAGTGTACTGCCCAGACTAATGCCAGTGTATTGTCAGACTAATAAACACCAGTGTATTGTCAGACTTATTAGTGCCAGTGTATTGTCAGATTTATCAACACCCGTGTATTGCCAGAATAATAAAATCCAGTGTGTTGACAAACTAATTAACACCAGTGTATTACCAGACTAATTAATGCCAGAGTATTTCCAGACCTATTAACACCAGTGTTTTGCCAGACTAATTAATGCCAGAGTAATCCTAGTGTAAAGTCACACTTATACTAGTCCAGATTATCCTAGTTAAACACCACACTTATATCAGTCTCGTTCCAGACTATTCTTGTGAGGGGCCAGATTAATCCCAGACTAGGTTAGCTATTGGTTGCATAAATTTAGCTTTTTTCAACTGTAACTCAAAACACTCTATTACAATTGATAGCAGGACCACGGTAAGCTATATAATTGTTAATTACTAATTAAACAAAAGAAAAGATATCGTAAACAAAGATTAAGAATTAAAATAAAACTTAATCAGCATGTATAACTTTGCGTGTCTTTAAATTTGAATACTTAAAAATGATTGGTTTACCTTCAAACCATGGTGGTATCTCTAAAGCATGTTTGTCCGACTGTACGGAGAATTCGTAGAAATATGTAGATCCACCTTTAAGTCCAGCATGCGTCTTGGCGACCTGGATTGCTGGCACGTGAAACATTGGGTCATTCGTCATGGCTATAAGTGTATTTCGTATCGTCAATAAATTCAGAGGATCAGCCCAGTCCGTATAGAAGAATGTTAGAAGCTCTTCTAGAGCTTTCCTTGTCTTTGGGGTATATTCTGTGCTCAATTTTGTCTTGATGAATTCTGGGACTATAACGTTATCAAACTGCAGCCTCGTGACGTTAAAATCTAGTGTAGCCTGGCCTAGCAGATGAGACCAAGTATTATAGTAAAGCACACCGTCCCCGTCATTAAACCCGAGTAGAATGTCGACAGACGCAAAAACCTGGCGGGCAAGATGTGTTTCTGCCGTCTGCTCTAGAAGAATTTCTTCCGGCTTTGCTATCAAAAAATCACCGTCTACAACCGGTCCTAAATTAGCGCGGTTATTCATAAGTATCATTGGGTCTTTGCTTTGTAAACAAAGAAGAGTATTGTTTGTATTGGGTTGACAACCTGTTTCTTTAAGATATTCTTCCAAAGCGTCTATGTCTTCAAACGACCAAGGTGCTAGAGGACTTCCACTTTCAGCTATGACCCGCTTAAACAGACCTTTATTACCTATGTACATTGCTTGCAGAAGAGCAGCTGCACCGCCAGACGATTGACCAAATAATGTGACGTCATCAGGATTACCGTGAAAACTACCAATAGTGGTATTGATCCACTTCAGCGCAAGATGAATATCCCAAAGTCCTTGATTTCCAACAACCGTTCCTGAACTATCTCGCAAAAAGCCAAACATGCCAACTCTGTAATTTACTGTTACCACTACAACGTCTCCAAACAGTGCCAGACCCTCCGGGTTGTACATTGAGGCAGCACCCTGTCTGAAACCCCCTCCATAAATCCAAACCATAACCGGAAGTGGAAAGTTTACACCTAGTCTGTACGGTGCATAAATGTTTAATGTGAGACAGTCTTCAGTAAATCCCGGCACCCCGTACCTATGCTTCAGGACATCCATTTCGTAACGTGTCTGCTGGTAGCAAGCAAGGGGCGTTTTTCTTGCATTGAACGGTGTGGTGAACGGTGCTTTTGGTATCGGTTTCTGGAACCTATTCTCACCAGCTGTTGTTTCGGCGTAAGGAATTCCTGTATATGTGGCAAGTAATTTTTGCTCGCCATCTACATACTTGTACTCCAACGTTCCACTAATTCTCCCTTTGGTTGTATGGACAGTTATAGGCACGTCCGCCGCTACGAAAGAAATCCATAGTAAAATATTTAGAAAAATGAAAAGGTCCATCATTCCTGTCTTAAGAACTAATAACTTATTTCACAACTGTTTAAATATTTTACTTTTTTAAAAGTCAGAATATTCCGGTTTTCGATGCATTTAAAAGAATGACAATCTTGAGAATTGCGGATTTTTTTCAACAAAAGATGTCTTATTTAGAGGTTCATTATAATGCAAAATCATGATTATAAGAGGCATTTATAATGCAAATTTTAGTATGTCCTTAAATTTAATTATGCGTATTAATAAAGCTGAAGAAAAGATACGTGTAAAGCTGTCGCCTTGGTGGACACCTGAAATTACGCAAAACTGTCATATTTGAAATATGTGTGCCTTTAACTTGGCAAAAAGTATATAATGAAACATTGAGTTTAAATTCATCCACAAATAAAATCATGACATATTCCGATGAATATTACCACAAAATGTATGAATATAATTATTTTGTGGACTTTTATGCAATATTTGGTGTTCATGGGTTTAAAATGAAATAATTATGACGATCTGGGCATAATACCAGTTTAACACCATTGGGTGCTTTTTTAGGAATTTTGTTGGAAAACTCCTGCGGTCATTTAACGATATAAAATCTGTGTTTTTTCAGTCAGGAGCTTTGTATTAATTTAATACGCGCATAAGTTAATGGCAATTCATGTGCGCTTGTCCGCTTAACTGCGTTCTTACACGTGGAGACTATTATTTACTAAAACACGTGAATCAAGTTCACGTTATACGTGTACACGTGTATTAATTTAAAGATTAATTGTACTTTCTTTATTGCTCCCCTTTACTCGCATGCGTATAAATCATCAAAGTTCAATTTAAAGTATAAATGATAGATATCCATTTCAATATTCATAACGCCCATTAGAATATTATCTTTATATAGCCTAGTATGAATCGCATCATTCTTTCTATACGCAAGTGGTATTCCTTACAGAGCGAATCCGTTTCAGTACATCATTTATTATTCGTGCCTTAAAAAGGAAAGACTTTGACTTGCTTTAAAAACTGGGGCTTGGATAATTCTTGGGGAAGTGTTTGAACTGTATGATGATGATGATGATGATAATGATGATGATGATGTCAACGACGACGATGATGGTTAAACAACAATCGAGTACAGATAAAAAAAAATACAACAAAAGTAAAACACCTTTTTTAAAGAGTGAATTGCAAATACCATATCCGGATAATGCCCAATAGGTCTCACTAAAATAAAAAAAAGAATAGCGTTATAAAGGAACTGAATTTAATCAGATTCCTAACTAACTTCCTGACAATGAAAAAATATGTTGTTTTTAAATTTATTTATTTTGATTTAAGTACTGACGTTGGCTGTTACAGACATAAAATCATAGATAATTAATTATTAAATAGATATGCATTAAATGACATTATCATTACAATTAATGGCTTAACGAAGACGTCCGTTGCAATTTTCAGATGATTTAAGATATATATATATATAGGCAGAATGAAAACTGTTTCATAAAATTTATCTAAAATAAGAATATAAAGAAATTAAAGCGAAATAAACGGTAGTCGTTAAATCTTGTTTTGGAGAGGTCTGCCTTTGAATGTGCAAATCGGATAAAAACTTTTTAAGATTTGACATTTTCCGTTTAGATTTATTTCCAAAGTGCATGAAAATGAATTATATATATGTATACCATAAAATTTTATTATTCTGAATAAATAGAGGATATTGAATGAGTGTGGATTCAAACTTCAAATTTTTTGGACGAATTGAATGAAATTATATTATGCGAGCCTCTAATATTATCGAATAGAACGAGTTCAATAAATTCAGTAATGAACCTAATATAATATTTCATTCGTCATATACCCAAAATATAGACTTCGCGTCTTTACACAATATTGGTATGACGCAAATGATGTGACGTCAAAATATATGCAAGGTTGTGCGATACAATTTTTACGGAGGGTATGTGATACAATATGTTTAAAGGCGTATAATTGGGTTACATACATGTAAAGCAGAATGAAAACAGAATCATTGATTTTTTAACCTCTGCATGTTAGAATATAATTAACAGAAAGAAATAATAAATATAGATCGCATACCCTGGCGTCACCGACCTAAATTTAACCCTTGAATTGGAAAAATCTTGCTCATTATAAGGGCCCACGGTTTAGAAATTCCTTTTTTTTTAGCTTTTTGTGGGAAATGAAACTTTATTGAGTCATCAAATTTCAGAATTTGGTAAAAAAAAAAATGATAAAATTTTTTTTTTGTTTATTTATGGTCCTTAGTGTCGCTTAATTGTACTCCGCTAAATGTTGTAAACCCCTCTAAATGTCTCAAAATATTTTCCGTTAACGTCGCAATGACAACTTCCAAAGTCGCCTATCTAATTCATGTTTAACAACTGGTATTATTCAATATTAACGTTTTTGTTTGATGGACTACTATTTATCAGATAATAAGGGTTTTTGTGAGTACAAAACAATTTTTTAAATTAAATATCTTTTCGGGATTATTATTTGACGACCACACCAAGGCATCAATTTTAATTTTGACGTCAGTCATTTGCGTTTTACAAAACACATTTTTATACTTTTTTTTTCATTTTTGCAACTCAGACTGGATTCGAGCTACACATCAGTTAGATTATCCCAACAACTGAATTAAATGTAAAAATTTAATTAAAAACAAAGTAAGATCAGAATCATTTCATTTTTCGCCCAAAAAGCCTTTTTCAAGGGGTTTTTTATAAATTATTTTTATACAATTTTAAATTTTGCAAAACCCTTAGATTAAATTTTTCAAATTTTTTGAAATCACACTTTTTGGTCACGTATGCAAAATATCGACCCAGTGTGTCTTTTCTTGAGAATGTTACAGGCGTCAAATCTAGCCCGGTCGAACAGAAAATGATGCCGTTGTGGCCAAAATGTATTTTCGACACTGCCTGTGATGACGAAAAATACTCTGAAAGTGGGCTAACATTCTGACAGAAAATCAGGCTCACTTTATTATAATTGTTTTATTCGTATCGTCACGGCTTTAATTACATGTGATTAAAGCCGTGTTATCGTACCTTTATCCATGCACAATTGAGGCTTTAAAACTATCGTTCGTTATATTTTTCTCATGACACAGAAAATATGTTAATGCGAAAGGTGCATCGAAAAAGCTTTTTTGTTGAAACGCAGTTACAGAAACAAAACAAGAGCATTTTGCGACTTTTAGTGGTGGTTGCGACATTTATAGGCAAGTACAACATTAAAGCGGCGTTGCGACATAAAATGGCGCCAGATATGCTAATTTTGATTTGCAACCTATTTTTACAGAATTTTTAGTCTCCGTACTTTCACTGAATTTGTATTGTGTCCAAGGATAAAATGAAAACATTAAAAAAAACAAATTCAATGACAGGAATTTCCGAAAGGAGGTCGGTGACCCCCATTTTTTACAGTTTTTATTCTGGTATATGTCCATATATAACCCTAGTATATACACATCTAAACTAATTTTACAAGAACCAAAAAAAAAAAAAAGAGAAAAAACAACAACAATCAACAAAACATAGAAATAAGAATAAAAAAGAAGAATAA